>NC_089219.1:173122510-173422510 GCF_963924675.1 Phocoena phocoena
ATCACATCGTATCTGACTTTGGATCCTCAGCACCTAGCACAGTACTGGGCATAAAATAAGCTTGAAATACATGATCTTATTTTTTTAATTAATCTCCACTGGAGTATAGTTAATTTACAATGTTGTGTTCGTTTCTGCTGTACAGCAAAGTGAATCAGTTATACATATATCCACTCTTTTTTAGATTCTTTTCCCATATAGGCCATTACAGAGTATTGAGAAGAGTTCCCTGTGCTATACAGTAGGTCCTTATTAGTTATCTGTTTTATATAAAGTAGTGTGTATATGTCAATCCCAATCTCCTAATTTATCCCTCCCCACCTTTCCACCTTGGTAACCATAAGTTTGTTTTCTACATCTGTGACTCTATTTCTGTTTTGTAAATAAGTTCATTTGTACCCTTTTTTTAGATTCCACATATAATTGATATCATATATTTGTCCTTCTCTGTCTGACTTCACTCAGTATGACAATCTCTGGGTCCATCCATGTCGCTGCAAATGGCATTATTTCATTCTTTTTTATGGCTGAGTAATATTCCATTGGGCTACATGATCTTGAATAACTAAGGCATGTAGTGAGGATAACACGTGTGCAAAGGCAGGAATGGAGAGAACCAGCCCGGCACAATGACAGAGCTACAGGGCGGGCATTCACTCGAAAGGAGATTACAGGTAGGACAAATAATATGGGAAATAATATGAGAGAAGAAAAATCAGAAGCCAAGGCATAAAAGGCCTTTTGTACCACAGTAAGGAATTTGGACTTCATTTGGCAAAGGAGTCATGAAGTGTTTTTAACCTGCAAGTGTCATGAGTGTGTTTGCACTTTTGAAAGATAACAGGCTTCAGTGCAGATGACGGGTTACAGTGGGATGCGGCTTGAAGCAGAACCTGAACTGAAGCAGTGGCAGTGGACATGGATATGAGCTGTGACATTGTGTCAACACTGTCACAGCTCTTTAAAAGGTAGAGTCACTAGCATTGATGTGGGGAATGGGTCATGGGCCACTATGTGGAGGTAAAACCTCAATAGATCTGGTGATTCAGTAGGAAAAATAGCACAGAAGTATGTGCCTGGGATGCAGGGCACAATTATTTGTATGGTAATACGGGGAATTTTTTTTTTTTTTTTTGCGGTACGCAGGCCTCTCACTGTTGTGGCCTCTCCCGTTGCGGAGCACAGGCTCCGGACGCGCAGGCTCAGCGGCCATGGCTCACGGGCCCAGCCGCTCCGCGGCATGTGGGATCTTCCCGGACCGGGGCACGAACCCACGTCCCCTGCATCGGCAGGCGGACTCTCAACCACTGCGCCACCAGGGAAGCCCAGGGGAATTCTTGAGTGCTGTCACGGCCCCTCCGGTAGCCAAAGACTACAGAATACCCACAACCCCCAAATCTGGGCTTCTCTAATTGGTAGATTTTTTTATTCCACGTGACTAGCATTGATCATCACTCTTCTGGTACATCTCTGGGAGGAATTAAGGAGGCCACTGGGGAGTCAAGTCCAGTTACTTGGGTCCAAGTTTACTTGTGTATCACCTTGGCACTTTTTACTGCTTGTTTAACAGATAAAGGGAAATGAAAGTAAATTTAAATTAAGTCTTTGTGGACTGGCTGGCTGAGCTCACTGATGAGTCATTATGTGGAGATGGTGAGGAAGACAGAAGACTTGGTAATAACTCCCAGGTCCTGTATTAGAATGAAGCTCCATTAATTAGAATGAAGTGGAAATGTGGGAAAAGGAACAGATGATTGAAGGATGGTCACAGTGAGCTCCATTTTTGCTCTTTTGAACTTGAACTCTGGGAGCTCCAGAAGGAGACATCCGCTCTAAATCTCTCATCAGTGGAGCCACAGTGAACATTCCACTCTGGATAGTTTTGTTTGTTTGAGGGGCTCATTTGAGCATAAACGTTATTTAAAAGCCTTCCTCCTTCTCAAAGTGCTTTCTATCTTGCTATTTCCCTGCTACATTTTCAACTGGAAATTCCAACTGAGCTGGTGACACACCAGCATTACCATGGTGAAAAGCCCCCAAATTTGCTGACTGAAACCTCCTCCCAGGAGGCTTGAGGTACAGTAAATGGACTGGGAACATGGTACTTGAAGAAACAAGTGAAGGAAAACTTGAGGTAATGATTGTGGTCCAACTATGATTGTATTAGCTTTGAAGGCTGTTTCCACCAGGTCATGGCTAATGATGTGTGGGATGAAGAATTTCAAACAGAAGTCTGCATAAGCATCTTTTGCTCTAGATCTAAAGAAAAGCTGCAGTTCCTACCCGAAGTCTGCTCTTGTGGGTTTGTTGCCGAGGAAGGTGTTTTCAAGTCTTTAAGTGCTGGAATCAGTAAAGCCATGTGATTGTCTTTCTTTTTTGTTTAGACCTCAGCGCTCATGCCTTATCAAAAGATAATGGGAAACTAATGCCACTGAAGAGAGATGATTTTCATCAAAGGCCAGTCAGAACCCATGGTAGTAATAGAGCTGTTTAAAATCACCTGAAGCAGAGACTAAAGCTACGCACAGGCGTAGAACCAGAGTTTCTGATGCTTGGCTGGGACTGCAGTGGGCAATTGGTTTCCATAGTGCAAAATTCTCTCTCTGGAGGTGATTTAACTCTTTAATGCTTATAACAAAAATAACTCTCTTTCTGTCTGAAACAAATGGATGCAGTCAATTAGAGGTCTGTGATTGCATCTGAAGTGAGAGAAATTAGACCCTTTGGTTGGATACTAGGAAAAACAGAAAATAGCTGGTCTCATCCATCTCCCGAAAAGCATGAAGGGTAAGAGTTACATATTCAGTTGGAAAATTATTTTTTTCCCTGTTCTGATGGGCAGATGTCCTGGAAAAAGACCCAGGCAGAATTTAAACTGGAGCTAGGGAGCCATTTAGAGACTGTTAAGTTCTGCCCATACTTTAAAATATATTATATGTGTTACTAGCATCCAAAATCATGTCTGACAAATAATATGTGCTCAGTAAGTCCTCAAACGCCAAATTAAATTTACCGTATCTTTTAATGTGCTGTTTCCCTAATTAGACTCTAATCTTTTTTACCCCTTTTTAAGCTAGTTCCAAAATGCTTACAGAGACACTAGTTAAGCATTTGTTGCACTTAACTGATATGCTGGAGACAAAGAAATAAAAATCAATTCCTTCTTGGGAAATCTGCATTTGCTAATGAAGAGGTTTCTTGGATATCCAAAGAAGGGGCTCTGTAGTACCTACTTTTTTATTCCTAGCATTTATCACAATGTCTGACATGTAGTAACTGGGGTGACCAACATGTTCTGGTCTGCCAGGACTTTGAGAATTTTAACACAGAAGGTCCCACATCTTAAGAGCCCACCTCAGTTCTGAGCAAACTGGGATGGTTAGCCACCCAACATCAGGATGTATATCAAATGAAAGAATAAATATAATAATTAGCTTTATTAATCTCGCGAATTCTTCAGATTCCACATGGTAAGTTCATTCTCTCACTGCATGTATTACATAGGAAGTCAAATCTGAATTATAAGCCCCACTCTATGTGATCATTTTTACCATGTGAGCAGATGTCTGGGGGGGGTCAAAGGTTGGCTGGTAAAAGTGGGAGCTGACAAGGGTCAGTAGAAGAATTTAATGTTAGTGACATTAAGCTAAGGTAGCCTGAGCCAGCTTGCGCACCACATCCCCTGGGGGGCTGGGCATCCTTTGCAAAGGCTCCTCGCAGAAGGCAGGGGGACACTGTTCAATCCTGTGTCAATGATTCTTCATGCCTTCATGTTGCTGCTTGCTACCCCCCTTCTTTCTGATACATTCTCTCTTAATATTTGTGAATTTATTAAATTTGGGCTTGGTCTGGAAACTACACTGTATAACTGTAGGAACTTTGCATATGTGTTCCTTTATAAATCTTCCCCCTATGACCCGCTCATTCCTTTATTTATTCATTCGATAAATAATTCTAGAGTTTCCACCTTGTGCAAGGCACTGCCTTGGTGTATATATATAGGTATATATACCACAGTGAACAACATAGACAAACATCTATTCTGAAGGATCTTTCTAACAGGGAGAAACAGATAATAATGAAATACATAAAATATATAGTCGGGTAGATGGTAAGAGCTATGGAGACGAATAAAGCAAGATGAATGGGTGGTGGGGAGAAGAGGTCGAGGGTGTGTTAGTGATATTTAAAATAGGGTTATTAGGGAAGCCTGTCCTAAGAAGAGGGCATTTGAATCAAGATCTAAAGAAAGTGAGGGAGCATGGCAAGAATCTAATTGACGTAAAGTGCTCCAGGCGCGGGGAATGGCAACGCCTCTGTTTCTGAGACAGGACGTGGCCTTCTGAGTTCCACGAATAGCAAGAGGGTCAGTGTGGCCGGAGCAGAGTGAGAAAGAGGATGGGTAGCAGAAGTAGCAGAAGGGAGTTGGTAATGGGGGTGTAAGCAGGGTGTGGAGGGTGCGAGATCCCACTGGGTCATTTAGGTCATTCTGAGGACATTGACATCTCCTCTGGGTGACGTGGGATGCTTTGAGGTTAATTTCTGGAAGAGACGCAAATTTTCACAGGTTTCTCACTTCACATAATAGGAAACTTTGCTTACTACTAACTTCAGTTGTGTGTGGTACCCTGTAATATTAGACATATATTTCTTTCAAGTAAGCCCAGCTGACAGAATATTTTATTTTTCCAGCTTCAGCAATCAGTCATTTCACACTGGCTTTTTTATTTTATGTTTCCAAACACATCCTCCGGATTGTCTTTGTGATTTGTTGATTGTGTGAAACTTCACTTGTAAAAATAATGTGGAGAAAGTTAGCAAAAACAAAACACAAAGAACCCGAAACCGAATAATCCCTCTACAGTCCATGTTAGAATGTATTCAGAGCTTAGAAAATTTTCTCATTACCTGTAAATTTGACAGCGTAATTACCTCTAAGGAGAGTTTAGGTGTGTAGTTTTATTTTGCCCTCATAATTATCCACATGAAGTAGCACATTGGATAAATGCCATGCCAAATAGCTCACTGAAGAGGTACTAACCATCAGAAAGATAATTACCTGACTAATGCACTATAGAACTTTCTGTAATAGAAGTAGTTCACCCCGATGATGGTAGTGCAACTTATTTAGATTTATTTTAACTCTTAAAAGACCAGACAGATCGCTTTTATGTTAGATTGTTGACCTTGGTGAAGCCTTCTAGGGCTTCAAAACTTACACAATAAGGCTGAATCTTTTCTGTTCTAAAACATGAGAAAGAAACATGAGAAAGAATCTCCCTTAGGTTTCTTGTAAATGGAAGTCATTGCCTGTAATGGAAGATAAACATAAATCCCCACTCTTCAGAAGATGAAGTAGAACGATGCATTTTTAAAGGTGTGAAAGCGTGTATTGCGGCCTGAGAGAAACCAAACCATAGATTCTGTCTTGCTTAAAATAGTGGCCTAATATTTCTTAGGTTGGAATTTTAAGTAGCAACAAAATAAAAGATGAAAGACCCATTAACTGTGAAACGCAGGGCACAGAATTGTGAACCCCATTCACATAACACAGACTTATGCAAGGAAACTTTCTTATAACCTGTGTAAATATACATAATTAATTTTACGTACTTAACATGTTTGACTGCTACCAGTATCTGAAAAGTATCAGTTAATCTATTTTAGGGTCTTTTCAGCGGACAGTTCAGATACTCAGTGAGATTATTTATGGCGTCCAGTTCTGACCCTGAAACTAGATGGCAGTTTATTTGCTTGTTTTTTGGTTTGGTTTGTTTTCAGTGTGTCACAAACCGAATTCAGTTATGGGCCCCAGATCGATAAAGTAGGTGGTACTCTGTCTGTCTTAGTCATTAATGATACGTATCTGTCGATGCCAACACAACAGACTGAAAAATACAATCAGTTGCTACTTCACTGCTTATTTGACTTGGTATGCCTTCTTGTTTTAGCATCAAGGAGGCACCTTAAATGCCAAGGGTCTGGCATTCACCAATAGAATGTGTGTTCTCTCTAGCCTCTAGAACATGTCTTCTTAACCTTTTATGTTGAGATTCAGCCCTATCGACAGACCCTGTGGGAACCCATATTGAAATCATCTGTTGCCTTATCCTGCTCAGGCTTCTGTAACAGAATGCCATAGCCTGAGTGACTTATAAACAACAGAAGTTTATTTCTCACAGTTCTGGAGGCTGGAAAGTCCAAGATTAAGGATGCCAGTAGGTTTGGTGTCTGGTGACAACCTGCTTCCTTGTTCACAGACACACCTTTCATATAGCAACTTCACATGGTGAAAGGAACAAGGGAACTCTTGGGGGCCTTTTCTATAAAGGCACTGTAGTTGAAATTCAGCCTCTGTACCTTGCTACAAAGTTGAATCTCGGGAGACAGAGTTTTGGGTGAAGTAGAAAAGAATAGCTTTATTGCTTTGCCAGGCAGAGGGGGCCACCGCGGGCTAATGCCCTCAAAACTGTTTGTCCCGACCTGGAGGGAGTAGTGAGTTCTACAGTAATAGTTCAAAGGAGGGCGTGATCAGCTGGTGGACATTCTTCTGATTGGTTGGTGATGAGGTAAGTGGCAGTCAGCATCATCAACCTTCTGGTTCCAACAGGTCTGGGGTCTCTGTGCTTGTGGGCAGCACACAGTTAACTTCTCCCACTAGATGGGGGTTTCAGTATCTGCAAAACAGCTGAAAGATATGGTTATGTGTATTCCTCAAGGGGGAACCAGGACCCTGCCCCAGGGCTGCACTGTTGTTTCTTGGCTGTCCCTCCCTTGTCTCCGCCTCCCCTCCCTTCCCTGATTAGCAACTGTTTGAACCTGCCCTTTGGAACTCTGGGAAAGCCTTGGAGGCTGAATGAAGCCTATTTCCTGCAAACACAAAATGGGGGACACAGAAAGGCTTTTGTGCCCAGGAGCCCCACAGGGTCCTGCTTGGTTTCAGCACTAATTCATACATGAGGGCTCCACCCTCATGACCTTATCGCCTCCCAAAGGCCTCACCTCCTCATATCGTCACGTTGGGGATTAGGGTTTCAACATATCAGTTTTGGGAGGACACTTTCTGTCCATAACATCTGCTTTAGCACAGTATACAGAAGACACTAGAGTCTGTCATTAAATTTGAGGGTAAGAGGTCAGTAGAGGAAAAGCCTTTATTTCTGTCTCCAGTTTATCTTTCTTACTGAGAATAACCAATCCTGATAAAGTTTTGTGTAAATCAAAGGGGGAAAATTTAGTATTTCAGCACATATTTAAGGATGGGACATGATGGAGAATTTTAACAAGGACATAATTTTTCTTTGTGGAATGATCATTTTTGACTCATGAAGGTAAAACGTGTTGCCTCCTGAATCCTTGTTAATTTGTTTCCACCCCCTCTCTCACAGTTTAATGCTATATGAATTGGCCTTAACGGTACTAAAACTGGGAAAAACTAGTGGATGTTTCATCTTTCTACTCCGTGTACTCAACATTTAGTTTATTCTGTAGATTACATCAAGCTAATGGGACAAATGCTGAAAGGAGAATTTTTTCCCAGATTATTCAGTTATTAAGTCAATGTTATCAGTGTCTGAAGCAGCATTGTTTCTGGAATTATATAAGGTTTGGACATAGTCAATTAATATCTACCTACCTGGGAGTGCTAATGTCAGATTATTTAACATTGTGCATTTAAGGTACCAAAATGGGAATATATTTTGTAAAAATTCGTCTAGGTTACTCTAAACTTGTTATCCCCCAGCTCTGAAATGAGACCCTGAATTCACCTTTTGGTCCCTAATCTGGTTCCATCCTTGGATTTTAGTTTCTTGACTTTCTCCACCACCTTTTCACCTTCATATGACCTTTCACCTTCTATATGTGAACTCCCTGTGCTAACATAGTTCTTTCAGACTCTACTCATTCTCCTATTAAACTGGCTATCCCTAGATATTATCCTTAGCTGTCCCTGGTCACAATTTCTAATGAATAACAGATTATAAAAAAAATTCTTATATATTACAATCTAGGACTTGAAAACAGAAGTTGTAAATCTGGTTATGTGATATGAACCTCACCAAAGTGAAAAATCCAAGCAAATTTTTATTGCTTGCAGTTTTTACTTTTGGAAGCCAACCATTAGGAAAATATTTAAAAAAAGAAAAAAAAAAGAAAAATGAAAACTAAGTAACAGTTCTCAATGACTTGCGATTTTTAAGAAACATTTTACGGGGAAAAGTAAGTTTGGTTGTATGTCCTGAAGGCTAGATCCCTTGTTCAGACCTTTGTTGTCTTCCGTTTCTAGTCATCTTGGCATATCACAATGCAAATGGCCAAAATAATGATGACAGATGGGCAGGGGGAGAATCACGCCACGATTCTAGGCTGTGTACTACATTTGAATAGCTAATAAGGAATTTTTGCTCAAAAACACGCATGTGGCAATGTTGGGCAGTAGTCTGTATGTTTGAGTTGACCTAAGCCAGTGGACTCAAAAAGGACCTGAAATTGCAAAATCCGGACATGCATATATAATAAATATAAATTTGTCAGACAAATCATAGCTTCAGGACAATCTCAAATAATTGAAGGAGAGACATTAACTGATGCCAGGAATACAAACATTTATTAACCTCTTCTTTGCAAGTTGTCTCTAAACGAGTCTAGAGTCCAGATTTATGTTTTGTCAAGCAGATCAAAGAGAGGTAGATGCAAAGCTGAATCCCACTGTGAGAAACAAGGACGCAGACCCTATTTTATTATATCCTCTGGGATATCTGTCAAAAGTCAAAAGACATTTTTGTAATACACACATTCGTGGATCACGGCTGGTGGTTTTCATATCGTTCATATAGCATATGCAATTATGGAAGTTGTATTTCTCATTTTTTAAGTGAACTTGCTATTCCAGTATAATTACTTTGACAGACAAGATCTCAATAGTCAGAAAATAGAACATAAATGAAGGTAGCTGAAAAAACATTGCTCTGGTTAAAAAAAAATCAATCAAAAGAAGCATAAAGAAATTAACTTGCAAAAAATGTATGCCACAACCGTGGATAAGTTAGCTGTAGGTAAAATGATTATTGTTTTGCTGAAGATCGAGGATTGTAACATTTGCTGTTCTTTGAAACCATAAGTGAATTTTTCTGCCTGTCTGACTTTGTAATCAGAATCAGCCAGAATGCTATTTACATGTACCATCATTTGCAAAAGCAGAAACACATTCAGGGCATCAACGTTGATAATAACATAAAGTCAGGGCACTTGCTGCTTTACTGAAACTTTGTTATTTAAGTGAAATACTGACTAAGATGAATTGTACTACTTGAAATTTAGGTTAGTGCGTGCACAATTGGGCAACTTTCAATTACAGAATTCTTGAAGCTTCCCTTGAATAGGACTGGCCTCACACTGAGATAAAACTACATTTTTAGTCTTAAAGTACTCACGGTGTATAAAGCACCACTGCTGCTAGAGCTTTTCTAGTTTCTACGGCTCAGGCTCACTTTGTCAGCACCATGAGGAATTTAGCCTTTGTGAATGCTCGGTTTATTGCATTAGGAGAATGTAGAAGAAATGCTGCATGGGTAGTGCATAATGGATTTAGTCCCCATCGTTATTGTACCCTTGCTTCCAAAATGCAAACTTTTATTAGGATAAAATGTGCTATTAATTTTTTTTGTCCAAAAGAACTCATTTCTTCCTAGGAGGAGGAGAAAAAATGTCTAAATGATCATAATGGAGATTTAGGGCAGCAACTGAAAGTAGAACTAGTTTTGAACTGCTTCTCTGACTCAAAATTTGATCATCTGTCAGTTCAATAATAAGAATTCATTAGGGTTACTGAGAGTTAAAATGTGATATAAAATTACTGTTGCTCAAAGGAGTGACATCTGTTTGTTTTCATTTGGTCAAAAATAAAGGGAAGTAGATAATTTGCCTGTCTTGCAGAACAAAGCTCTACCCAAAGTAAACAAGATAGAAGTGCTTTTAGGTTTTTGCTGCTTTCTTGGTTCTAATCTCAAGAAGATGTTCTGTTAAAGCTTTAGAAATGAAGGTATTTGTAAACCCAGAGGACTTGAGGAGTAGTCATTATGCGCCTGGGTCTTTAATGTGAACATCAGGTTGAACATTAGAAGGATAGTAGGATCCAATGTTCTTTTTCTCTTTAATTAGAATGTGATTCAGAGGAAGGTGAAATAAGGGGAAAACGCCTCAGTTGGAAATGTACACACATACGTACTACAAGGAGTCACACTGCCATAAAATTAACCTAGGCCTTTTACATTGAGGAAGGCTTGAAAAAAAATTTTTTTTTTTGAAATCAAGTGCAGTTTGGAAATCAGAAATCACTGAACATGGATGAATCCAGAGGAGTAGGGGCTGGGGAGTAGGAACTTCCCCGTTAGCAATCCCATGCTCTATGAGAGGGGAGTATGTGCTGATTTTAGACTATGGATCCTAGTACTTTTGTATTCAGTTTTATAATCTTTCAAATTCCCGTGTGCAGGTTTCTTGACAGTTCAAAGAAATAAGGAAGGCTTCTGATAACTTTTAGGTCACTAGCCCAATGCAACTATTAAATAAAGTATTTTAAAAATTAAAAAATAAAAATATTAAATAAATATTAAATTAAGAAGTTTTGTTATACTCTTTTGAAGAAAGGAAATTTATTAGACTGTGTTTGCTTCATGAAAATCTCCCTTCAGACCACACTTTTTCTCTGATTCTAATGCACATAAAGCTTCTGATTTTTATTTATTTTCTTCAGGTGGCTTCACACTAGGAAACAAAACAGCAAAGGAAAAATCACCACTTTCCTGAGTCGAGTATATTTTTCATTAAAAATGGAAAAAGTTGTCATTTTTGCTATATAAATAAGTCTTTGTGGAATTTGATGAGAAACATAAACTGAGTCACTTAGGCTACAATAACCCACCAAAATAACATTTAACATCACTATCATTATCTAGTGTGGAGGTAAAGGTATGTTTTGGAATACACTTGTTAGATGCTAAGTTTAAAATATCAAGTAACTAAGCACCCTTACCACAGTATAGGAGAAGAAGAATAAAGTTGTTTGTTTCACACAGTTTTACACCCTTTGGCCTAACATATAACAACAAGGAACATCTTACGGGAGAGACTAATCAACCTAATATAATTTTCTCAGAGAAGATACAAGGCTAGTGAAATTTTTATACTGCATGTATTGATTTTAAAAAATACACAGTATCTATACTAGTCTGTGTCTATATATTTTGAAATTTACAGATTATTTCCCCTTTCATCTTCTTTCTGATGTTAAACACACCAGTGAAATTTTTATCTCAGAGATTGCAATTTTCAGTTCTGGAATTTCCACCTGGTTACTTTTCATATTTTCTACTTTTTTGCTGAGATTTCCCATCCCTTTATTCATTAGGACCATAACTTTATTTATATCATTGAGTTTAGTAATAAAAAGCTGCTTTAAATTCTTGTCTGCTAATTCTAACATCTGGATCACCTTAGTGTTGGGCTCCATTTATTGTGTTTTCTTTGGAGAATAAGTCACATTTTCCTGGATTATATCGTGAACGTGGTTACTGTGATGTTGTAGAGGCCCAGAATCCTGTTGATTTTTGTTTTAGTGAGCAGTTAATGTAGTTGGATTAAACTGCAAACTCAGTTTCTTGGGTGGCAGCTCAGAATAAAAGTTCAGGTCTGTTATCCTTAACTGGCTGCTTTGAATTTAGAATATGCATAGTTGCATGGTCAGCCAAATATTTTAGCAAGTTTTATTCACAGAATTTTGGACTCCCCCTCTTGCTTTCTCTTTTCTGAGATTTCTCTTACTTTCCAGTGACTGTAATTGGCATGAACTCTTGTCCTCTGACTCTTAAGACTGAGGGTTTACTTGCATGGTGCCAACTGCAACTGCTCCCTCAGACTGTAATTCTAACTTCCATAAACCAGAATCTTTATTGACAAGTGCATATAGAGCCTATCAACCATAGCTAATGAGTTAGTTTTATTTTATTTTTTTAAATTGGGGCATAGTTGCTTTACAATGTTGTGTTAACTTTCTGCTGTACAACGAAGTGAATCACCTATATGCATACATATATCCCCTCCCTCTTGGACCTCCCTCCCACCCCCACCCCCCATCCTATCACATCCCGTCCCATCCCATCCATTTAGGTCACCACAGAGCACTGAGCTGAGCTCCCTGCTCTATACGGCAGGTTTCCACTAGCTATCTGTTTTACACAAGGCAGTGCACATACATCAATCCCAGCCTCCCAGTTCATCCCTCCACCGTGTCCACATGTCCGTTCCCTACGTCTGCATCTCTATTCCGGCCCTGCAAATAGGTTCATCTGTACTATTTTTCTAGATTACACATGTATGCATTAATATATTTGTCTTTCTCTTTCTGACTTACTTGACTCTGTATGACAGACTCTAGGTCCATTCACGTCTCTACAAATGATGCAATTTCATTCCTTTTTATGGCTGAGTAAAATTCCCTTGTATATATGTATTACATCTTCTTTATTCATCTGTTGTTGGACATTTAGGTTGTTTCCATGTCCTGGCTATTGTAAATAGTGCTGCAGTGAACATTGGGGTACATGTGTCTTTTTGAATTACTGTTTTCTCAGGGTATTTGCCCAGTAGTGGGATTGCTGGGTCATATGGTAGTTATATTTTTAGTTTTTTAAGGAATCTCCATACTGTTCCCTATAGTGGCTGAATCAATTTACATTCCCACCAACAATGTAGGAGGGTTCCCTTTTCTCCACACCCTCTCTAGCATTTATTATTTGTAGATTTTTTGATGATGGCCATTCTGACCGGTGTGAGGTTATACCTCATTGCAGTTTTGATCTGCGTTTCTCTAGTAATTAGTGATGTTGAGCATCTTCTCGTGTGCCTGTTGGCCATCTGTATGTCTTCTTTTGAGAAATGTCTATTTAGGTCTTACACCCATTTTTTGATTGGGTTTTTTGTTTTTTGATATCATAAAAACCAGAGAAGAAATAAATGAAATAAAACTGAAGAAAACAGTAGCAAAAATCAATGAAACTAAAAGCTGGTTCTTTGAGAAGATAAACAAAATTGATAAAACTTCAGCCAGACTCATGAGAAAAAGGGAGGGGATTCAAATCAATAAAATTAGAAATGAAAAAGGAGAAATTACAACTGACACTGCAGAGATACAAAGGATCATAAAAGACTACTATAAGCAACTATATGCCAATAAAATGGACAAGCATGAAGAAATGGACAGATTCTTGGAAAGGTACAACATTCCAAGACTGCACCAGGAAGAAATAGAAAATATAAATAGACCGATCACAAGTAATGGAATCGAAAGTGCAATTAAAAATCTTCCAACAAATAAAAGTCCAGGACCAGATGGCTTCACAGGCGAATTTTATCAAACATTTAAAGAAGAGCTAACACCTGTCCTTCTCAAACTCTTCCAAAATATAGCAGAGGGAGGAGCACTCCCAAACTCATTCTACGAGGCCACCATCACCCTGATACCAACACCAGACAAAGATATCACAAAAAAAGAAAATTTCAGACCAACATCACTGATGAACATAGACATAAAAATCCTCAACAAAATACTAGAAAAGAGAATCCAACAACACATTAAAATGATCATACACCATGATCAAGTGGGATTTATCCCAGGTATGCAAGGATTCTTCATTATACACAAATCAATCAATGTGATACACCATATTAACAAATTAAAGAATAAAAACTATATGATGATCTCAATAGATGCAGAAAAAGCTTTTGACAAAATTCAACACCCATTTATGGTAAAAACTCTCCGGAAAGAGGGCCTAGAGAGAACCTACCTCAACATAGTAAAGGCTACATATGACAAACCCACAGCAAACATCATTCTCAATGGTGAAAAAATGAAAGCATTTCCTTTAAGATCAGGAACAAAACAAAGATGTCCACTCTCGCCACTTTATTCAACATAGTTTTGGAAATCCTAGCCATGGCAGTCAGAGAAGAAAAAGAAATAAAAGGAATACAAATTAGAAAAGAAGAAGTAAAACTGTCACTGTTTTCAGACGACATGATACTATACATAGAAAATCCTAAAGATGCCACCGTAAAGCTACTAGAGCTCATCAATGAATTTGGTAAAGTTTCAGGATACAAAATTAATGCACAGAAATCTCTTGCATTCCTATACACTAACAATGAAAGATCAGAAGGAGAGATTAAGGAAACAATTCCATTTACCGTTGCAACACAAAAAAAAACCTACCTAAGCAGACAAATGAGTCAGTTTTAAATATTGAATTTGTAAGGACCGTATTTCCAAAGTGACAGTAGTTTATGTAAAAATGCAACTACAAATCTTATAGCTAGTTCTCTAAACTCATAAGAATTCTAAGATAAGTTGGTTTAATTTGTATGGTTAATTTTAAAAAAATGGCCCATTGAACCAGTTGCTAGTAGTTAAATCTTGGCCTGTGTTCAGTGATCTGTCCTGAACTGCTCTATTTTTAAAAGATGATTAAAACAGAGGAGAGGGATAGATAAATACAGGAATGATTTCTCCTAACTCTCAATTCTGAAAGCAGGTTTGTTAACCTTAATTTAGGTAGATATTTCCCCTTGAGGCATAGCTATTTGCCATCATTGTACTTGAAAGAGCTTAGCAACAACACTGATCTTGATTTGAATTCCAGATGTTGAACAAGTTAGGGAGCCTCTCCGACCCTCAGTTTTCTCACGTAGAAAGTGGAGTCCTAACCCTTACCTGGCAGCATTTTTCAATGATTGGAGATAACATACAGTGACTGTTATAATGCTTGGCCCACATGAGCTGCTCTATTTTCTTATTTGTACACATAGCTTACTGCTTACTGGGTAGAAATTAATGACAGTGAATAGTTTAGGTACTCAATAATTATTTGCTGAATAAATGAATGATTGGTGTTCAAACTGCATGTTATGTTCCATAGTCCATGTCTTCAGAACTGGCAAAAAAATTGCTAAAAGCAGAATTTCTTGGTCATAAATCATAATTTTTGACTTATATCCACACATTTCTGTTTCTAGTATTTTTTGTCTTAACTCCATGTTGCAGCTTTTAACTATTCTGCTTCCTCTTTTAGATCCCATGATCTATGTGTCTTATGAATTAGCATCTCAGGTGAATAGAAGTTTATACTGAATTTAGTCATTTATTTATAATTCCAAAGATAAAGAGAAATTTACAAATTAAATTAAAAATTTTATTTTACTGAAGTATAGTTGATTTACAATGTGTTAATTCCTGCTGTACAGCAAAGTGATTCAGGTATACCTACGTATAACTTCTCTTTCATATTCTTTTCCATTATGGTTTATCACAGGATATTGAATATTGTTCCTTGCGCTATAGAGTAGGACCTTGTTGTTTATCCATTCTGTATATAATAGTTTGCATGTGCTAACCCCAAACTCCCATTCCATCCCTACCCCTCCCACCCCCGGCAGCGAAAGACTATTTTCTCTCTCTGTGAGTCTGTTTCTGTTTTGTAGATAAATTCATTTGTGTTGTATTTTAGATTCCACATATAAATGATAACATGTGGTATTTCTTTCTGAACACTTCATTTAGTATGATAATCTCTAGGTCCATCCATATTGCTGCAAATGGCATTATTTCATTCTTTTTTTTTTTTTTTTGAGAAACACTTTTTAAGAACAGCAACAGATTTCCCCAAATGGGATAAGTTCCCTCAACTATGTTTTATTTTCTGATGTAACATTTTGTTTTTCTGTAAGTATTAGAGGGTGATTGAGTCTTTTTACCAATATACCAGTACCAAAAATTGATGTCATAATGATATTTAATTTTATGGTTGATTTTATAGAGACAAATGTCAAATCAGGCCACTTTAATAGATAATTTTGATTAACTGCTGTATTCCTTACTGCTTTCCAAAGTACTTTCTTAATATACTCATTATTTTTCCTTTATGTGAAGAGACATCCCATGGAAGCCAGGGGAGATGTTTTCCCACTGCTAAACCTGCATAGTGCTATGTAATTAGCTCAAAGGCAGACATTTTATAAATATGCTTAATTGAGCCCCTTCTACTTGAACTGTTTCTTTTATATGCTGTTACACTCGCTGGAATGAGCAGTTTCCAAAACACAAACCTGGGATCGATTATGAAAAAGTTGGACATCTTGCCTCCTTTTGCTAAAATTTCAAGAAACTGATCCATTTGATTTTAAAGTACATAGTCATGAAATTTAAAATATCTCTGGACACTGGATTTCTTTTTTTTCTGTGAAAATGAGTGGTTTGTATGAGAAGACATGCACTGTCTCATCAGTCAGCATTATTTTAGACAGGGTCTTTGCTTCTCCCTGGGTGACATATATGTCACTTATCCAGAGGAATTCAGTTCTGTTCCAGCTGCTTCTAGGTCTTATTTATAGGCTTGATTATCTGACAGAGCATTGCCAAATAAGTAGCTAGTAGTCTCGAAATGTCATTCTCCCCTCTCCAAGACAAACAATTTCGATAAACACTGCATCTAAAGCTTCGGAAATAATCCAAAGGAGCATAAATGGCCTTGATATTTTAAAAAATTATATTTTTTGATAAATACTTTAGAAACATAAGCACTCACATGAGAATAGTAGTAATAGAAACTAGTTTATGGCTCTAAAATTGTACATTGTGTTCATCTTTGAAAATGCTCATATCCTGTAGTAATTACTGTCAGCGCTCGGAATAGATCTTTTATCTTAGATCGTCAAACTGCAATCGTCAGTCTAAATGGTGAGGTAGATGAGTATGATATTCACTTCTTAAGTGTTTATACTAAAGCAACTACAAAATCCCAAGACAACCAGTTGGAAAGATAAGAGGATTTGGTCAAAATGGTTGCCCATTGGCCTCACAGCAAATTTAGATGATTTTACTTCCTTAATCTGGTTTCATAGATTTGACATAACTGATTTTAGGTTTGAGGTTCAGGTTTTAATCTGTGACCATATACACATGTAATAATGTGGTTCTGAGAACTGTGCTAACGTCTCTTAATACCAATAGCTATATAATAAAGACCTACATAGAGTTAGGGCAAACTGGTCATTGTGGTCACTCGGCCATTATCAGTACAAGATTGGTGATTTGGCTCAATATAGGATCAGAATATCCTTACAATGTTTCTACTATGGTTTGTATAGACATGATTTTGATATTTAAATAATTTTAGAATATTGTAGCAGATCATTTCAATAGATTAATAGTGAGGAAGACTTGCTTTTCGTTTTCTTTTTTAAAATGTTGCCAATTTTCTATAGTATTTATCTAAGTCTGTACCATGCACTATTTGTGAAACACTTTGCAAAAATTAACTTTAATTCTGACAAATAACAAAGTAAATAGATGGTATTATTTTCCATTTTACAGATGAGGAAACTGAGGCGCAGAGTGGATAAGTAATTTGCCTCAAATTTAAACCTCTGTTAACTGCTAAAACCATGATTCTAACCTAGACAGTTTGACTCCAGGTTTCCTAAGGATGGTTTTGATAATGAAGCTTTAATAAACAAACATGCCTTCCATTATGCTGAGTGAAATTAGCAAGTCACAAAAGGACAAATACTGCCTGATTGCATTTATATAAAGTATCTAAATAGTCAAACCATAGCAACAGAGCAGAACACTGGTTACCAGGGGCGGAGGAGGAAATGAGGAGCTGCTCTTCAAAGGGTATGAAGTTTCACTTATACAAGGTGAATAAGTTCTAGGCATCTGCTGTACAGCAGTGCGCCGATTGTCGACAACACTGTATTTTGAACTTAAAAATTTGTTAAGAGGGTAGCTCTCGAGTCGTCTTACAGTAATAATAATAATAGTAATAAAAATAATAGTAAAAGAATCTAACAAAGCCCATTGTTATCTTTCAAAAAATGCTCTCAATTTGTTCTTAGATTCATGTATATGGGTAGAAAAGGGTTACATAAAATGTATTACTTGACTATTACCTTTCTTAAAAGTAATCCATTTGAATAAACATGAATATTTTAGTTTTACTTATTTAGAAATTATTCTACATCTATTTCTAAAAGTTAGATCCCCCAAAATGTCATTTTGGATAAAAAATGAATAAAACCACATGAAATGTTATATGTTATCTGAAAAGAGCCATCTGGTTTAGCTCTAAGTATTAAAATAGTTAAGGAGAAGAAGGAAGTGATTTAGTCAGAAGAATGAATGGCAAAGGTGGGGACCTAGCACATCTTTCTTTTTTTTTTAATTAATATATTTGGCCGTGCCTTGCAGCTTCTGGGATCACAGTTCCTCGACCAGGTATCAAACCCAGGCCCTTGGCAGTGAGAGTGCAGAGTCCCAACTCCTGGACCACCAGGGAATTCTGTAGCATACCTTGTTATATTGTATTTGTCAAGTTCTTTGAGTGTACTTTCTGATTAAATTTTCAATAAAATCCTTTCAGGAAAGGATATCATCCCCAGTTTACAAAATAGCAAGATAAGCCTCAAGGAGATTAAATGTATCATCCAAATTCACAGGACTAGGAAGTGACAAAGGCAGGATTTGAATCTGCTTGACAAAGCCCACAATTGTTCCATCCTACGGCACCTCCAGTGTAAAGACAACACGTGTGTAACTTCATTACTAAACATAAACTTTTCAAAAACTAAATTTACCATGAGATTTGTCCCATGAATCCTTATGTAAGTTGTGATGGATATAAAAGTGGACAACGCCTTTGGCTGATCTGTTGTAAAACCTATTATGTGACAGTTGAAATAGATGATTCTTATATCTAACCCCTATAAATGCAGTTACATTAAATTATTAAGTCAAGGTACGTCTGTCGGAGGGTTGAGTGTAGAAGAAACAAGACGAGGGAACCATAAAAAATACAATTCATATGGGATGACCAAAGAAACATTGACAATAAGGTACAATTTGTCTGGCTGGTCAAGGATGGGTGAGACAAAATGACCAGATAACTAGAGAAAAGCATTCAAAGCATAAGAAAAGGAATAAACAAATCTCCAGGGCTAAGATGTGCCAGTACAATACAGAAACATCAATGACTATTACCACTTTCAAACATACTTTATATTTCAGTTACTTATCATATATGATCTCTTAATTTTTACAACTTCCCTGAATGATAGGTATGATTTATCACCATTGTAGAGAAGAGGGAACTGAGACTCGGGAAAAGTAGTGAATGAATCCAGGAAAGAAGTAATGAATTACTAGAACACAGAAGTACATAGCAACGGGTTTCAGATCATAATGTGGACTGAGAACTGACTAGGAAAGGTCATTCTAATAACCTCCATTTATACTTTGCTCATGGTACTCTAAGCATCAAAGATAACAATTTCTTATTTAAACCAGTTCCTTTGAGGGAGCTGTTAGCACTACTGATGTACACATTAAACAGAAAAGACTGAGTCTCTGAGAAGTTGAATACATTGGTCAATGTCATAAGATGCTAGCACAAACCTCTTGAAATTGTATACAATTACTGTGCAGATTTGTTTACATGCACTTTCTGGGGAAAGGTTAGGTAGCTGGTATCAGCTTCTCAAAGGAGTTCATGATGTAAAAAGAAGTTAAGAAAACGGAAAAGAAACTTCTGTTTTCCTAATTAAAAAAAAAGAAGTAAGAACCACTGTGTCGCTTCAAGGGGGGCATTGTTTGGGAACTCCCTGGCGGTCCAGTGGTTAGGACCCTGCCCTTCTATTGCAGGGGGCTCGGGTTCGATCCCTGGACGGGGAACTAAGATCCCACAAGCTGAGCAGCGTGGCGAAAAAAAAAAAAAAAAAAAGGAAAAGGAAAAGGAAGGCATTGGTGCAGAAAGGCATAATAGCCTGGCAGGGGTGCAGTCCACAGAGGGAAGATTCTGTGTGACACGGCTACCTGGTAGAGTCTGGAGACTGTCTACATAGAGGAACATTGAACAAATAAGTAAATTCCTGTAGATGTTTGGAGGCAGGCTTCTCACCATTGGAGAAGGGGGGGGCGGGTACAAATATGACAGGGTTGAAACTAGGATGAACCCTACTGTGTTGGAGTGGAATTCATGGCATGGCTGTAAACTCATGTTGTCAATATGGAGAGATAGGTATAGAAATAAATACAGATACACGTGTGTATAAATACATATATATTTTTAGCTCTCCCCACCCTAGTAGCAATGAGCATACCTCAGGCAAAGACTAAGAAACTTTAGGTCTTGAGTTCCAGCCAGTGTAGGACAAAACCAGGGTTTGAACCTAGGCAGTTGGGCTCTGTGTATTTACAGATAAGTATTTGTACATGTGAATCTAATGGTAGAAATTAAGTCATTGCTGAATTTGTAGAAAATAAACAACCAAAAAAAAAAGAATCCAGACAGTCTGGTAACTCCTTTACATACATTTTCTCAGTTGTACAACAGAAGCCTGAATTTAGGTCTGTTACCATCACCATTTTATTAATAATGAATCTCAAAGGGTGGTTAAATAACTTGTTTCAGTAATTTCTCTCAGAGGACGCTGTATTTTGCAAGTAATTATTGTGGACTCACATGCATTCATCTGTGATATGTGCTGCTATGACTCAAACTTCCTGGGTAGCCACAAGAAGAGATTAAGCTGAAAAAAATATCACTTTGTCAAAAACAAAGCCTTTTGTAGAAAGTGACTGCCTGACCCCCTCTGTAGTCTGTTTCACCCTGGACCGAGGGAATTTGGTGATATTAAAGGAAACTGTTTGGGGGAATCTAAGGATAGTTCAACATGAAAGCACGTATTGACTTTTGTTACCGGACTTTTTTTAGACATTGCATCATACCATCCCCCAAAAGAGGTACTTTATCATGCAGAGCTAGGCCTGGAGCTAATGTACCCCACACATCTGTCACTGACACAGGGACTGGTCAATTGGCAGAAATGTTAGTGAACTTAAAACAAGGCTTAGAAGGGCTTTCAGGAGATCTAGCAGCACTGAACTCACCGAGGAAGGTGTACAGGTGTAAGCGCTAAATGACTCCACTGAAATCCCAGTAGAGATTGGAACCAACTGCAGTTAGGAATACAAAGTACAACCAGTGGCAAACAGCAGAGATGAAAAGCAAATGGTACCATAAAGCAAACAGAGTCAAATTTGAAAGCAAAACTGTATCATCTAGTTGCCAGTGCAAGGAAAAATAGTGTCTGAAGTTTGATCTAATAGGGCATAGAGTAGGGCACATAACCCTGAATAGATGTAAGTGGCGCAACCACGTGAGACTGTAGGTTTTTCATAACACGTCTACTTTATTTAGATGATTATTTTCCATTTTATTGGAGCTTTGATGAGGATAGGTGGGTGGAACTGTTGAAAGCCTATCTGTGGGTATAAAATAAGAGAAGTTTGTGAATCTACATGATCAAAACAGAGCTGTGCCAGGGAGGCTCTGGGTTAAAAAGCATAATAGTCCAGAATTGATTAGGATTTAGAAAAGTACCATTAAAACACCTTGCAGTTTTCATAGCTAGGGATGACTGTAGACAAAGATATGTACCTTTTAAAATAGACTTTCTACCTTCCCTACTTCGCAAGGCTTTGTTCCGCTAGGTTTTCCAAGCACAGGACTCTGATTCTGTCTGAGCTCATCATTATGACTTCTGGCCCATATTATGCTGAAAACTATTGCTTCCTGCTTCCTCCACTTCTCCTATAGAAAGACTTATGCTTCAGAATCAACCAGATCTGATTAGACACCCATGTTATGCTACTGACTTAGTCTTATGGTTTGAGCAGGTAATACAAGCGCTCTGGGCTACAATTTTTTTCTCTGAGAGAGAAAGTAATCATTCCTACCTTTGAAGTTTACTTTGAGAATTGATTAGACATAAATCAAAAGCTTAGCACAATATATGTAGCATATCAGGGTGTCAGTTAATATTAGACAATGATAATAATAAAATTTGCCTATAATTTTGCTGCTCTTATGTTAACTGAACTGTTAATGTTTCATTTCCATGGGTATTTGTGCTTAAAAAGATAAAAATGTTTAATCCAATGAAGTCACTGATATATCAAATAATTTTCAGAACATTTAGGAGAAGTGTTTTAATGTTCTGGACAAAACTCATGTAAGTCTGTGTAGGTTTTGACTACTTTTAATACAGATAAATTATAGGCATCCTCTGTATATATAGTGGTAAATCTAGCTCTGACTAGAGTTCTTTTTCTCTGTCAGAAATAAGTGTAAAAGACTGTTGAAAAATATTTTAAAATCAAATGTGTAGATACACTAAATTCATGTATATGGAAACTCTAGTTAATAAACCCTCTTCATATATTCACATCCTTGAAAACATAAACCTGTAAGGCAAAATTATGTAATATGCTCTCCACAAAAGTGTTAAAAGATGCCTTTACACTGCACTCGGTCAGGTTGATATAAATTTCTGTAGCAGAACTAAAATATAACAGGGTAGACTTTCTAAGAGGCTGGAAAGATGTTGGGTCCATGGTAAACTGGGGTATATATAGATGGGAAACTACAGGGGGTGATCAAGAATCTATTTGTAAATAATGCATAGTGAATGGATATATATTACTAAACAGGAAGGAATGAATGATAATATTCGCGTTGCCATTCTTCTTTTTCCTTCCTTCTTTCCTTCCTTTTTCTCTTTATTTCTTCTTTGTTGTTATTTTGTTTTTGATATGTATCATACTGTATACATGTAGTTTGCAAATTAATAGTAGTAAAGCGGTAATACACTCAACATCTTTCCTACTTTAGATAATAAGCAATTGATCATTGCAGTATCTCAGGAACGCCCATGTGCCCTTGTCCAAAATTTTCCCATCTTTTTTATTCTTTCCTTGGTTGTGTTTCTGTCCATGTACATAAACTTACATAATATAATATATTTAATTTTGAAAAATATGTGGCAAAGACAAACCTAGTTGCAAAAGGGAATAACAACAGCACCACTGTTAGAAGAAGGATCCAGAAGAAGAGAAGCTTCTGCATCATAGTCTGACTTCAGCTTCCTTAAGAGTTTAATAGAACTCTTAACTCTCGGGCTTCCCTGGTGGCACAGTGGTTGAGAGTCCGCCTGCCGATGCAGGGGACGTGGGTTCGTGCCCCGGTCCGCGAAGATCCCACATGCCACGGAGCGGCTGGGCCCATGAGCCATGGCTGCTGAGCCTGCGCGTCCGGAGCCTGTGCTCCGCAACAGGAGAGGCCACAACAGTGAGAGGCCCGCGTACCGCAAAAAAAAACAAACAAGAAAAACTCTTAACTCTCAGTCAGTGGGGGGAAGTCAATGGATAGAGACCTGAAACAGTCTAAAGAGACATAAGTCGTAGTAAAACTGGGTCATCTGACAGATCTAGAATACAGGCCAGGTACTGAAGTCCAGAAGTGATATGGAGTCTCCTGCTTCTGAGTTCCCATGGTCTACCTTTTGTTCTTATATACAGTTCAATGATGACTACTTACTTTGAGAGACAGAGAGAGAAGTGAGCATTATCAACAGATCCAGGCAGCAGGACATAAAAAAAAGAGGAGGAACTTCAACGCTAGGTCAAGTTAAGTGCAGATATGCATCTGAGTGAAATTCATCAAGGCATTTTGTTTGGAGGTTATAAAGATGGTATATACAGTGGCAATGGGGATCTTGGTGATAACCCTCATCCCATCTGTTTCTTGAGTCACAGTGTTCTAATCTGGACCCATCACCCTATATATCATTGATGTGTATCTGTCAGTTTTGGGCTCTCCCTTCTCCATTTTCCCAGGAATTCCATTGACGTATCCTTTTTGCGGCCTCTCTCCTCTTTCTGTAGCCCAGGTCTTCCTCTGTCTTGGTTTGTGTTCTATTGGGTTGGCCAAAAAGTGCCTTCAGTTTTTTAAGTGAAGATAAAAGACACATTTTTCATTTTCACCAAGAACTTTATTGAACAACGTATTCACCTTTTTGTTCCGCTGCCTTCTGCCATTTTCCAGGCAATCTCATAATTCCATCTTCCCAAAACTTTTTATGTTTTTGAGCAAAGAATTGTTCCAGGTGCCTTTTACAGTCTTCCATGGAATTGAAATTTTTTACATTAAGAGAATTTTGTAAAGACCGAAATAAATGGAAATCCAAAGGGGTAATGTCTGATGAATATAGCAGATGAATCAGAACTTCCCAGCCAGGCTGTAACAGTTTTTGCCTGGTCATCAAAGAAACACACTGTCTTGCATTATCCTGATGGAAGATTATGTGTTTTCTGTTGACTAATTCTGGACGATTTTCATCGAGTGCTACTTTCAGTTGTTTTTTTTTTTAAGTAGCTTACTTTAAAAAATAATACTCAGGTTTATCATTTTGATCATTTATAGTACTGTGATTTATTATTTATTTATCACTGCGTTGGGTCTTCGTTGCTGCACGTGGGCTTTCTCTAGTTGCGGCGAGCAGGGGCTACTCTTCGTTGTGGTGTGTGGGCTTCTCATTGCAGTGGCTTCTCTTGTTGTGGAGCACGGGCTCTAGGTATGTGGGCTTCAGTAGTTGTGGCTCGTGGGCTTAGTTCCTCCACGACGTGGGATCTTCCCGGACCAGGGCTCAAACTGTGTCCCCTGCATTGGCAGGCGGATTCTTAACCACTGTGCCTCCAGGGAAATCCCTCAGTCATTCTAATTGGGAGCAGTACTTGTTGGAATTAATCGTCTGGTTTTACGGAAGGAGCTCATAATAGAGGACCCCCTTCCAATCCCACCATATACACAACATCACCTTCTTTGGATGAAGACCGGCCTTTGGTGTGGTTGTTGGTGTTCATTTCGCTTGCCTCTTGATCTCTTCTCTTCTACATTGTTGTACGGTATCCACTTTTCATTGCCTGTCACAATTTGTTTTAAAAACGTAACGTTTTCATTACGTTTCAGTAGAGAATCACATGTGGAAACATGGTCAAGAAGGTTATTCTCGTGTAGCTTATGTGGAACCCAAACATCAAAGCGATTCACATAACTAAGCTGGTGCAAATGATTTTCAATACTTTGGATATTTTGAATATGTCGGCTATCTCTTGCGTGGTAAAACATTGATTGTTCTCAATTAATGTCTCGATTTGATCGCTATCAACTTCAACTGGTCTACCCAGCAATGTCCAGCGAGAAATCTCCAGCCCGAAACTTTGAAAACCACTTTTGTCACGTTCGATCAGTCACAGCACCTTCTCCATATACTGCACAAATCCTTTTGTGCGTTCCAGTTGTGTTTTTACCTTTCTTGAAATAATAAGCATAATTTACCGAAAACATTGCTTTTTTCTTCTATCTTCAAAATTAAAATGGCTACACAAAAATTCACCAATTTAGATATCTTTTTTTAAACGCACGCTGATATGACAGATGTCACAATCTAACAAAATTGTTTTGAATGAAGTTAAAGACAGCTAAGTGCTACTAGAGCCATCTTATGGAAAAAACTGAATGAAACTATTGGCCCACGCAATAGTCCCAGTGGAATACATCCTCAGTGGCATTTTAAGAAAAGGTACATGGGAGATAAATTTTTCAAAACTGTGTATGTTTGAATGCATTATTTGACTATTGACTATTTGTTGGGTTTAGAGTTTTCTTTATAACTTGAAGCTCCGTTATCTTCTCGATTCTCGTGCTACAGTTAGAGTCATTCTGATTCTTGATACTTTGTATATGATCTGAGTGGTTTTTTCCCTCTATCTCCATAACTTATAAAATCTTTTTTACCCTCACAATATATAGGTCTGTTTCCATCCATTGTGCTAGGCATTCAGTCTGGCAACTAATGTTTGTCACTTCTGCAGAAATTTCCCAAACGATTTCTCTGATAAATTCCTCCCCTTCATTTTCTCTGTTTTTCTAAAACTCCTTGTACTTTTCTTCTCCCTCTTTGATGGTTTGCTTTTCTTTCTGGGGGATTTCCTCAATTTTATCTTCCTAATCTCCTATTAGAATTTTAAACTCTACTGTGATGTTTTTAAATTGCAAAAGCGTTTTCTTTTTCTCTGAATGTTTTGTTCTTTATCCCTGTACCAATCCTGCACCATGGATAAACGATCATCTTTCCTGTCACTGATAGTGTTAATAATAATGTTCTTACTTTTGAAGATAATTCCTTTTTCCTCCAAGATAGGTTACGTTTTTTTTTTTTTACTTGTTCGGAATTGTCTATAATTTACATGTTACAAACTTTCTTAGGATGTTTGATCATGCTTTTTGTCTTCTCATATTTAAGAGTGTGGAAAAGCTGACTGGAAGTCACAAATATGTGTGTGTGTGGTGGGGGAGTGTTTTCAGTATGATCTTATAGAGTATTCTGAATAGGCTTGTTTTGTGTATGTGGTAACAACCCATTGGATGTTCAGTATATTTGTCGCTCAGTATATTTACTGGCCGGTCAGTATATTAAGGTCTTTAATCTTGGTCTGGTTATAGACCCCAAGAAAGTGTTTTTCAGTTTCTGCCTGGATGCTTCTGCATCCGGGATTCTGACAACATAACAGGGGAAAAGGGCTGGAGTTCATTCGGTATTCGGTATGTACATGATCGCTTGATTCCTTTGTTCCTCCTTCAGTCCCGATGGCCCGTGCATGCCTCACAGTACCTAGTTCTAAGCACTCTACTTTACCCTGTATGTGCGTTTGGGGCTAATGTAACTTGTGACCTATTTTTCTCTCTCTTAGAAGGGTCAAGACCCAACCGGTCATCTTTCTCCCCGCCCCCCGCCCCCATCCTTGGCTCTTGCTGGTTTTGTGGACCCTGTGATGTTGGATTGGGATCTTGAGTGGGAACTATTTTACCCTTGTGATGGTGACCCTCCTGGAGCCAGTGGCCCAGCCAGTACCTTGGCTCATTTCCAGGCCTCCTCCTTTCAGTGTCTGTGGCCCTCCAGGTGCTGTCCATGTCTGGCCCCAAGAGTGCCCCCCCCCCCCCCCCCCGGGAGCAAGCTAACCCAGTTCCTCCCTGAGATAGCCACGCTGTCCTGCCAAGATCACTCTCAAGTAGCATCCTGCAGACTCAGACTGGTGTAGGAGCCACCTCTGAGGCAAGTCCCCAGGGTCTTAAGTGGGAGACATCTCCCTTAACACACCTCCCTTCTCCAGGAATCAGGCCCAGAAAATGGAGAGATGTAGACATAAATGTATTTGACCAACACTACAGAGCATTTCCTGTGTATCAGGCAGAGGTGAAGTGTGTTGTTTTTAATTGCTTTAGCATTTAATCTTGACAACCATCTTATGAGAAAATGACTTTAAAAGGTAGCCATTATCATTAGATAATAATAGGGCTGATAATGAGGAAACTGAGTCTCAGAGTAATTTGCCTAAGGTCATGGGCCTAATAACTATTGGGTAGGATTAGCTCCTCATTTAAACCGCTATGCACTGCTCTCTAGGTTTATCTCCCCTTTGTCTTCATTCCTTCCACAATGCCCCCCTTCCTCTTTGTGCTGAGGCCCATCTACCTACCTTATATCAATGATCTAGTCATTAGGCTGAGTACGTGTTATCTTAAACAGGAACTAATGCACTAAGAAATCTGTTTTTCTCTCTTGACAAAGCCAGGTTCTCATGACTGCCATCTTGCTAAGGAATTCCAGAAAGCTTTCTTGCTACCCTAAAGTGAACCCCAAGCTGACCAAGGAGTTGTTTTGGGGGGCAAGATTTGCCCTCATCCTCTTTTTGAGAAAACCTTGGGAAAGGAGGACTTAAAAAAAAAAAAAGTACAGTAGTTACATATTTGCAAATCATTTTTCTTGTTCTATTAGAGTGATTAGAAAATGACCCTGAGTGACGTAGCATCATCAGCACCATAAAAAGTCATTTGAGATGGAAAGAGTGATTAAGCTTTAGAGGAGGTTAGGGAGAAAGTGGATCGATATAACTCCCTTCTATGTGGTAAGAGGTGACCTTGAAGAAGTTCATTGCCAGGTGATGAGAACCAAGGCTGTAGTTGGGGGTCACGTAGTAGGGGAAAGAGAAGGTAGGCATGCCTGGCACATACAAGATGTTTAACTATGGAAGAGAAGATAAACTCACACTTCAAGAAAAATCAGGTGCCGAACATCGGCTTTATAAATTCAATGTGCACTTCTGACAAAGAAATTTAAAAAAAGAGGAACACAATTACTGAGGAAATAAAATAAAATTTGGTTGTAAATGCTCAGCAGCTGTAACCCTAATTGTTCCACCTCAGCGGTTCTCTAATTATTTCTCTCACGTTTTCCTTACGTCCTTTTGCTTTAAACACTGGTGTGTTTAAAAAGTCCATGTCAGGTCCTGTCAGGACTGGTAGGGGAGAAAGGTCAGGAATGTCTATTGATTTTTTCATTGCATTGTTAGTTTGCCCAGGTTCTCCATGCTGTTTAATAAAGTACCAGTTTAGAGGGCTAGCGAGAACATTTATAATCTGTGCTTGACATTACTATGCTAAACTTGACTGTTTAATTACCAAATTAATTTTACGGTTATAACCATAGTATTGCACAATGTTTATGGTGTAAACATTTGGGGACTTTTAAATATAAAAATACTTGATGTCACTAAACTGTCCCAGCGTGTAAGTAGTTATCAAATTTAAAAGGTCTAAAAAACATGCCGACAGCTATAAAATAAATATACGCCCTTGATACAGAATTACAATATAGCACATTTGCCTTTCTAATATCATTTGCCCTTGGATCTCAGTTGTGTTGTATGTAGTATCTGATGTACTTGAAAACTCAGTATTGTCTTAACAACAGCTGGCGTGGACATGAGGTGATAATAGTAGCATTTTATGACAATTATGGTGAGGATAGCTTTTTTTTTTTTTAGGATAGCTTTAATGAAAGGTTGTTTCCTGAAGTTAGTAAACCCTCTCCAAAGACTTGTTAACAGTCAGAATTTTTAACTATACTATTATTAAAGCAAAAAAAAAAAAAAAAAAGCCAAAAAGAAACAAAAAACCCCAAAAAGCAACAACAAAAATCTACTTTGCTGAGTATTCAGAGGACAAGTCTACATAATTATGTCAAGCCAATTATGAAGACAATGATTTTCTCTTCTTGATAAAAAAAAAAAAAAAGCAGAAGTTATTTTTTTAAAATGGTCTGAATTTTATGCATCAGCTTTCAATTATTTTTTGTCGGGAAGGTCATGGTACCAAGTACCATTTAGTTGCCCTACCCATAGGGATGTAAACAAGTGTGAAAGCAACTGTGGATGACATGTCATGCCATAGGTTTTGGATCGTGGTGTTTTCATTGTCATTTGTCTCTAGGCATTTTTTGATTTCCTCTTTGATTTCTTCAGTGATCTATTGGTTGTTTAGTAACATATTGTTTAGCTTCCATGTGTTTGTGTTTTTTAGTTTTTTTTTTTCCTGTAATTGATTTCTAATCTCAGTGTTGTGGTTGGAAAAGATGTTTGATATGATTTCAGTTTTCTTAAATTTACCGAGGCTTGCTTTGTGGCCCAGTGTGTGGTCATATCCTGGAGAATGTTCCATGTGCACTTGAAAAGAAAGTGTAGTCTGCTGCTTTCAGATGGAATGCTCTGTGAATATCAATTAAGGCCATTTTGGTCTAGCGTGTCATTTAAGGCCTGTGTTTCCTTATTAATTTTCTGTTTGGATGATCTCTCCATTGGTGTAAGTGGGGTGTTAAAGTCCCCCATTATTACTGTGTTACTGTTGATTTCCCCTTTTATGGCTGTTAGCATTTGCCATATATATTGAGGTGCTCCTATGTTGGGTGCATATATATTTATAATTGTTATATCTTCTTCTTGGATTGACCCCTTGATCATTGTGTAGAGTTCTTCCTTGTCTCTTGTAACAGTCTTTATTTTAAAGTCTATTTTGTCTAATTAAGAGTATTGCTACTGCAGCTTTCTTTTGATTTCCATTTGCATGGAATTCCTTTTTCCATCCCCTCACTTTCAGTCTGTATGTGTCCCTAGGTCTGAAGTGGGTCTCTAGTAGACAGCATATATATGGGTTTTGTTTTTTTGGTATGTCATTCAGTGTATGCTGTGTCTTCATAAACCATATATGTTTTCTGTGGAGACCCCAAAACCAATAAAGAGAATAGGAAACAGTGAAAGGTGTGGGCTGCCACTGTTGCCATGAGATTGAGAGCATAACGTTTCTTAGGAAGCCCTGTTCTGGCCCAACCCTGTTCTTCCTTGGGTCATGAAATCTTTATCGTAGGGTCTCACAGCAAGTTGATGGCAGAGCTGTGCTTTTAGGAGTGTTATTATTGCCATTTGAAGTTTGGTTCTTTATGTTCTATACTTGTGCTATCCAATATGGTAGCCACTAGTCACATGTGTTTATTTCAATTTAAATTAATTAAAATTAAATAAAATGAAAAGTTTAGCTCCTCAGTTGCGTTAGTTACATTTCAGGAACTAAATAGCCATGTATGATTGATGACTGCCATATCACAGATATAGACCATTTCTATCATCTTAGAAACTTCTCTTGGGCAGTGCTGCTCTAAATGCTAAAATGATGTACACATTACAGATTAATGCAGTAGTCTTATTTACTATAGCCTATGAAAGTGAAGTTTCAGTATTACACAAAGCCTCTCTGCTAAAGGTCCATGGAAATATAATAAAAAATAAGAAAAATAAACACTAAAAAAATGGTTGGAAAGATAAAAATAACATTGCCTGAATAAAAGTTTGAGTTATACTGAAGTGATTCTTTGCGGGAATTGAAATCTCAGATGTAGGAAGCCACAAAGGAGAAAGCAAATCTATTTTTCTGCCTTTGTGTAATTTTCTTTCATTAAAAAATATCCCTTTCCAAAGGCCTCTAAGCTCAGCTACGAATGTTGAATAACACAGGACAGTTTTGAGCTAATCAAAATTAAAATTCATTTCATAAAAAAATCTAAGTATTAATCACATTTGGATTCTGTATTTGCCTGAGGAAATGGCAAGAAATAAAAGGTAAAATCATTTATAGCAGATGAGTGGGAAAGAAAGCCTTTGTTTGTTGATTTTTTTATTACCTGTTTAGCTTCAGGGACTCAGGAGTAATAAAAACAGTAAATAGTACCTTGGTGGCCTGAATAAGTTAGTGATCCTTCCAAAGGTACAAACTCTCAATGAATGATTAGTTTAAGCCTAGCAAGACCCTAGCTCACCAAATGTAATTTATAGTAATTATCCCAGTTCTTCCCTATAGGTCTTTCCAGATGATTTGTAATAAAGTCCAACTAAATACTGTTTAAACAGATACTATCTGGAATAAGTGGTTTATAGTATAATACACTAAAAAATAAACATGTTACTTTCCTTTAACTATTATATAATAGAGTTTTTAAATAACACAAGTAGTGTGTAGGAGAGTTATGTGTAATTTTTAGTGGATGAAGAAACGGCATTTTTAAAAAGTGATTTTCAATAATAGGCTAGACTTATAGGAGGAGGGCAAGTCAGGTGAGCACAAGCTGGGTTCAGAGAAAGTGGGTATATGTCGGAGAGGAAATGGCAACATTATTCTGAACATGTTTGGGCACCTCTCCTTCAGATAAGCCCATAAGCCGGTTACCGTCATCTCGTGTCCTGCGGGAGATGTAGATGACTTTAGGAGGTGGTTACAGTAGGAGAGTAAGTGAAAGTCGAAAGAAAGCTGTTTGGCTAAAATGCTGATTGGATATGTGTGGCACCAGGTCATTCACTAGTGCTAACATCAGTTAAGCAAGAGGTTGTACAAGGATCTATAGAGACGGTACCCTTTGTCCTTGGTCCAGTCGTTATCATTTCCAGCACCTGGATCCCAGGACAGCAGGAATCAGCAGCCTTAGCACACGTCTGCATGTGCCCTCAGTGTTCATGACCTAGGCAAGCGTCAGTGGCCCCTTGCCACTTACAGCCTGAGCAGGACTAGAAAGCAGCTTCATGGCAATTCAAGAGAACAAGGAGCAGACACTTCCAGTAGCTAAGGGGCTTTGATTACTGTATACTCCCTGAGAACTCCTGGAATCATTTGTGGTGGATTCTGAAATTTTTATCATGGAAAATTTCAAACAAAGGGAAACAGAGAAAATTATGATGAACCCGTGGTACCCACTTTCAACAATTACTAATTCATGGCCAAATTTGTTTTCACTTTTCCTTCATCTACTCTTTTCCACCTTCTGGTTTGTTTCTAAGTAAATTTTAGAACATTTCAAGGAAGCATGTTTTTCTGTACAGTGAATTGGCACAGGTAAATAATACTCTTTGACTGCTGTCATGACCATATTTATACCTTAAGGACATCGGGAGTTACACAGGAAAACAATAAAGTACGTTAAATGGATTCACAGAGGTAAGGACAGGGGACTACAGGATTGGACGATGCCATGGCGGGCAGGAGACTGAGGAAAAAATCCTAAGAACGTGACATCGAGACTGAATCACGGCTGGCAAATAGGTGTCAGTCAACAGAAGAAGGGAAGAAGGGAATTCCAGATAGAGGAAACATTAAATAATTACCTACTTAATGAGTTGAGTGCATTTACAGAAGTTTTGTTTTCTGCAGTGTCTTATGTACTGGCTTAAAAAGGCGGGGAGGCCCTAATCCCTCAAGGATCAGTAGAGTGAATGTGTGTAAGGCACGTGTGAATCTGTATTGGAAAGATGGTCCATCAGGATACTGTGAGCATTCAGAAATATTAGAGAGTAAGGTATATGGAGGTGGTGGCAGTGGTAGCAGTTGTAGTCGTGGCCCAGCCAGACAGTGGTTCTGTAGCGGCAGCAGCTGGAGGAGAGTGAGACGTGTGATGACAGTGGTGGTGTCCACAAGAGGAATTATCTAGAATGTAGTGTTCCCACACCATGAAATATTTTAAAATCTACCTTCCAATATGATTGTGATCTTTGGAAGATTTTAGTGGATACTTTTTATTATGATAACTGATGTTTCTATGAGATAAACTATGATCCTTTCTTTAGAGGAAATAAACTCATTATTGTAGACTTGCAAGATCAGGTCAGAGAAAAATTTTCAGAAGTCCTAATTTATTAATAGGTTCTAAATGTATTCTCCAAAGAATAATAAAACTAATATAAAAATTCTTTATATCAATTAGCTATCAGTGTAAGAAGACACAAACCACTCTAGATTTTTCAAGGAGAAGGGAATTTAATAAAGGGAACTGGTACTTATGCACATTTATTGGAAGGTTTGAAGATAAAGAAGTCGGCGGGAAGTAGGTGGGCACAAGTAGGTTTTCAGGTCAGATGGAAGCTGCAATCAGAGCTGAGGGGTTTGTTGGTGGTACCAACATCACAGCTACCCTGTAGTCCCGAATCCAGTGGAGAGTCATGGAATGCAGAGGTCACCAGACTGCTGAAAAGTTTGAAGCACAGGCTGCCAAAACCTATGCTTCAACTGCTGCAAGAGAAGGAAGGGCCCCAAACCCAGTCCAGTCCATTTCCTTGGAAACACCATCATTATCTTCACAGTTCTGGCACCAAGGGTATTTGGAAATGCATTTCCCAAGGTTCCTGTCCTGGCAATACAAAGAGAGAACACACGGAAGAGAGAAATGAATTCTGATCACCACAGGACAATAACCAACATGCTATTTAAATCTGAATCTAACTATTCCAAAGAATTTCATATTTTCATCCAATCTTCATGCTAAAATGTATAGTACTGTCAGGTTTATTTGTGGACCCTTAGGATAATTTTCTTGGCCCAGCTAGTTTTCCAAGGAGTCTTTGTTTTTTTTTTCAGAGTGGAATGGTATTTAGAATGGGACCTACATATGCTCATTGCTGTTATGTGACACTGCTTGTAGCAAACAGAGCTTGGAGATTATTATTATTTTTGTCATCATTATTATTATTGATCATGATCCTTTGCTGATATTTCCAATTCAAGTTCAACAGTACAGGTTTCTTCCTCACCTATCCCATTCCATATTCGTGTCTGTCCTCTCTTACAGGAGAAAGCTGCTTGAAAACACACACACACACACACACACACACACACACACACGTGTGTATATATATATATTGATTTGCTTTATCCTAGTATGCTCATACAATAATTTCGGATTATTATACAAATACCACCACTGCCAAAACTACTAAGTTCAAGACATTTTCTTTTTTGCAGTTCTGTTCGTCCTTAGTATGCTTCAGAGTATTTGTTCATAAGGTGCTTGGTTTAAACTATTTCTTTCTGTTCTTATACTCTTATTTTGGTGTGCAGTTGGTTTTATTTCTTTCTCTCTGTAATAAGTTTTATATTTTTTTCTTTTCTGTTTAATTTTAAAAAATGTAAAACATATACATGGTTCATAAATTTTAAAAGCTACAAAAACATGCTCAGACAAGTTTCACTTTCATCTGTGGCATCCACTGTATTCCTTGTCAACCCCACATCTTTTTTTTTTTAATAAGTTTATTTAATTTATTTTTGGCTGCATTGGGTCTTCGTTGCGGTGCATGGGCTTCTCATTGCAGTGGCTTCTCTTGTTGTGGAACACGGACCCTTAGGCACATGGGCTTCAGTAGTTGCGGCCAGTAGGCTCTAGACCGCAGGTTCAGTAGTTGTGGCGCATGGGCTTAGTTGCTCCGCATCATGTGGGATCTTCCTGGACCAGGGCTCAAACCCGTGTCCCCTGTATTGGCAGGCGGATTCTTAACCACTGCACCACCAGGGAAGTCCCAGCCCCACCTCTTTTTTCTTAGTTTCTGGTTTATCCTGACTGTGCTTCCAGTGGGACTGTTGTCCCAGTATCTGACTTTTTTTCCAGCTCCAGAATGTTTAGTAGGAAAAGATTTACTCTCTAGCAAAATATTCACATTGTTTCCCTTATCCATAGAGTGAGGAACTATTATAACATGAATTGCTAAGTGGATACTCCTGGAACTGTCTCTGCTCCTGCCAAAAGAAATATCACAACTCAGAGGGGAATTGACGAGATTATGCAGGACTGGTGTTTCCAATCACACATCCGTTAATTTTACCTTTTTGCCCTGAGCATAAACCGTGAGCCATGGAGAGTGATTGTATCTTTTTTTTTTTTTAACATCTTTATTGGAGTATAATTGCTCTACAATGGTGTGTTAGTTTCTGCTTTATAACAAAGTGACTCAGTTATGCATATACATATGTTCCCATATCTCTTCTCTCTTGCTTCTCCCTCCCACCCACCCTCCCTATCCCACCCCTCCAGGCGGTCACAAAGCACTGAGCTGATGACTTAATCAGATGGTAATGCCAGTATTTGTGGTTCTAGATGTGGTATCCTTACTGGGGCTGATCAGCATCCATCCTGACAGCTGGTGTATGAATCCCCAGATGCTTTGACCTTACCTCGTACCTATTGTGAAAGAAAAGCAGAAGCCTTTTGCCTTTATATGGCAGACACAAGTCTTCCTTTATGGTGTTGCCTCAAGACTATGTCAGATCACTGGCTTTCTTTCTTAATATAGCTGAGTGCTATCTCGATCATCTTGATATCCAACAGAACACCACACTGGTTCATTACGTTTATGATATTATGCCATAGGGAACTGATGAGCAGTAGAGAGCAAACCTCCTAGAAGCTTTGGTAAGATATGTGTGCGAGAGGTTGAGATATAACCTCAGTGAAAATTGAGGGCCATGCCACAGTTGTGACATTTCTGAAGGGCCAGTGGTCTATGGCAATTTGAGATGCCCTTCAAAAATGAGAGAGAATTTGATGTGCTTGGAATCACCAACCGCAGGAAAAAGAGGTATAACACTTGCTGGGCTTCTTTGAATTTTTTTTTTCAGTTTTTTAAATTTTTAATTTTAAATTGAATATTGTTGATTTACAGTGTGTTAATTTCTGCTGTACAGCAAAGTGATTCAGTTATACATATATTTACATTCTTTTTTATAGTCTTTTCCATTATGGTTTATCACAGGATATTGAATATAGTTGCCTGTGCTGTACAGTAGGACCTTGGTGTTTATCCATCCTGCATGTAACAGCTTCTGTCTTCTACCCCCAACCTCCCACTCCATCCCTCCCCTCACATCTCATTTGTCATTTGACTCTAGCCTACTTTCTGGACATCCCAAAGGCTGCTGGTTCTTATGTCTTAGAGCAAGAAAATGGGTCTGCATGAAACAGAGGCTGCAATTCAAGCTCCTCTGACACTTGGCCATATGAGTCAGAAGTCCCAAGTGTCTGTGGTAGATGCTGTACAACAATTTCAATACTAGCTTAAGAGCCAGACTCCTTGGGGCCTTCAGAAAGGGCATCTGTCTCCTCTTCTGGTAACAAATTTTGTTCATGGAAAATCAGCTTGGTTTGCTACTGTAACAAAGTGACTATGCACCCCCAGTTGCCCACTATGAGTTGAGTATTACCTCGTCTACCCAACCTAAAATTGGATGTGAACAGCAGCATTCACCTGAAAATGGAAATGGCCTGTAAAGACTGGGACTAAGTGGGGTCAGAAGGAATGAGTAAACAGCACTGGCCGGTAGCTTAGACTTCCATCATACCTGCTTTGTGCTGTGGATCCTTCCTTACCGGATAGGCTTGACCATATGAAGAGTTCCCTATGACTAACTAACAGAAGAAGAAGAAACTCAGGCCTGATTTATGGACGCACCTGCATGATACACTGGCATGAACTCAGAGTGGATGGCCACTCCATACAGCCCCACTCAGGAGAAGCCCTGGAAAGCAGCGGTGCAGGGAATCCTCCCAGTGGGTGGAACTTCCTGTGGTTTACCCAGTATCATACAGAATAATTTTTCTTGTCCTAAAATACCTACTATTCTTCACCTATTCAGCCATTTCCTCTCTACCCAATCTCCTGGAAACAGATTATTTTTTAATCATCTCTATAGATTTTATTTTTCCAAAATGTCAAATATTGGAATCACAGTGTATATAGTTGGCTTCTTTCACAGAGCAATATGTATTTAAGATTTACCCATGCTTTTTCATGACTTAATAACTCATTTTGCTTTTAAAAAAATTGTAAGATATACCTAACACAAAATTTACCATTTTGACCACTTGTAAGTGTACAGTTTGGTAGCCTTAAGGGCACTTGTACTGTTGTGCAACCATCACCATAATCCATCTCCAGAACTCTTTTCGTCTTGGAAAACTGAAACTCTGCATCTATTAAATGACAGTTCCCCACTATCCCCTTCTCCCAGCCCCTGGCAACCACCCTTCTACTCTCTGTCACTGTGAATTTGGTTACTCGTACCTCAAGTATGTGGAATCTTATAGTATTATACTGTATTTATAGTTTTCTGACTGGCTTAATTCACTTAGCGTAATGTCCTTAAAGTTTGTCCGTGTTGTCGCATATGTCACAAGTTCCTTTTTAAGGCTGAACAATAGTCCATTGCATGTATATACCATGTTTTATTTATCCATCCATCAATGGACACTTTGGTTGCTTCCACCCTTTGGCTATCAACAGTAATGCTATTAGAACATGGCTGTATAAATATCTGTTCGAGTTCCTACTCGAGATTCTTTTGGGTATATGCTTATATATATAAGCATATATATGTCCCAGTATCTGACTTTGGGCTGTATGGTAATTCTAGTTTTATTTCTTCTAGAGGAACCACAATACAGTACTGTTTTCCTAGAAGCTGCACTGTTTTACATTTCTACCAGTAATGCACAGGATTCCCGTTTCTCTATATCCTTGCTAAAACTTATTTTCTGGTTTTGTTGTTGTTGTTTTGTTTTTGTTAATTACAGCCCTTCTAATGGGTATGAGGTGATATCTCATTGTGGTTTTCACTTGCATTTCTCTAATGGTTAGTGATACTGGTAATCTTTTCATCTGCTTTTGGACGTTTGTATATCTTCTTTAGAGAAATAACTATTCAAGTCCTTTGCCCATTTAAAAATTGTTTTTATTTTAAACGTAATATGCATTTAAGATTCATCCATTTTTTTTATTGTCATTTTGAGTTGTAGTAATTCTTTATATATTCTGGATAGAAACCTCTTATCAGATATGTGATTTTGTTGTTTTTGACTTGTAGGGGTTTTTTATATATTCTGGGTAGTAACCTCTCATCGGATATATGATTTGCAATTTTTTAAAATTCCATGGGTTATCTTTTTATTAACTGTGTCACTTGACAAACAGAAAGTTAATTTTGATGTAGTCCAATTTACCTATTTTTCTTTTGTTATCTGTACTTTTGGTGTTATATCCAAGAAAGCATTGTCAAATCCAGTGTCTATGCTTTCTTCTATGTATAGGTCTGTTCAGATTTCCTATTTCTTTATGATTTAATCTTTGTATGTTTCTAGGAATTTGTCCTGAAATTTTCATCTAGGTTATCCTATTTGTGTGTACAATTGCTCTTAGTACTCTGTTATAATCCTTTTTATTTCCTATAATAAGTAGTTATGGCCCTGCTTTCATTTTGATTTTAATTAATTTGGTCTTTTCTCTTTCTCTGTTTAGCTAATCAAGGTGTAAATGTTTATTAATTTGTGGATGTTTTTAAAGAACAAACTCTTATCTTCATTAATTTTCTCTCTTGTTTTTCTAGTCTCTAATTTAATTATCTTTGTCCAAATGTTTATTTTTTTCTTCCTTCTATTAGCTTTGGATTTAGTGTATTCTTTATCTAATACTTAAGGTGCAAATTTAGGTTTTTAATTTTAGATCTTTTTTTTATAATGTAAGCATTTATAACTATAAATTTCCCTCTTATAACTGCTTTTGTTGCATTCCATAAGCCTTGGTATTCTGTATTTTATTTTCCTTTGTCTCAAAATATTTTCTAATTTCCCTTGTGATTTAACTTTGACGCATTGGTTTCTCAAGAGTGTGTTAAGTTCCACATATTTGTGGATTTTCCAGTTTTTCTTCTGCTATTGATTTCTAGTTTCATTTCATTGTGATCAGAAAAAATTGTATTTCAAATTAATAAGGTGTTTTTGATGACATAACATATAACATATCCTAGAGAATGTTCTGCATATCCTAGAGAATGTTCTAAGTGCACCTGAGAAAAACATGTTTTGCTTCTGTTGGGTGGAGTGTTCTGTATATACTTGTTAGGTCCAATTGGTCTGTAATCTTCTCTTTCTTTATTAATCTTCTCTCTGGTTCTATCCACTATTAAAAGTGGGCTATTGAAGTCTACTACTTTTACTGTAGAGCCATCTATTTGTCCCTCTTGTTCTGTCAATGTTTGCTTCATATATTTAGGGGTTCTGATGTTTGGCACCTATATGTCTAAAATTGTTATGTCTTGGGACTTCCCTGGTGGTCCAGTGGTTAAGACTCTGTGCTCCTGATGCAGGGGGCCTGGGTTTGATCCCTGGTCAGAGAACAAGATTCTGCATGCCCCAACTAAAATTCCTGCATGCTACAGCCAAATAAATAAATATTAAAAAAGATTGTTATGTCTTCTTGTTACGTTGATCCTTTTATCATTATATACTGTCCTTCTTTGTCCCTTGTAACACTTTTGACTTAAAAACTCCTTTGTCTGATGTTAGAATAGCCACTCCTGTTCTATTTTGATTACTATTGAATGGAATAACTTATTTTCCCCATACTTTCTCTTGCAATTTATGTGTGTCCTTAGATCTAAAATGAGTCTCTTATAGACAGTATGTAATTAGATCCTGGGGAGTTTAATCCATTTACATTTAAGGTGATTACTGTTTGGGAAGAATCTACTGTTGACATTTTAGTGTTTGTTTCCTGTATGTTTTATATCTTTTTTTTTATCCCTTATTTCCTTTTACTGCCTTCCTTTATGTGTATTTGATTTTTGTAGTAACACATGTTGATTTCATTTACTTCTATACTCTATAGATATTTTCTTTCTGGTTATCATAGAGATTATATACAACACCCTAAATTAATAACAATCTGTTTTAAACTGGGAACAACTCAACTTGAATCACATACAAAAACTACTCCTGTTGAGCCTCCCTCCCCAATTTGTTATTTGTGTTACAAGTTACATCTTTATATATTGTGTATCCATTAGCATAGATTTATAATTACTTTTGCTGCTTTGTTCTTTTAAATCCTGTAAAATAATCGAGTGGAGTTATGAACCAAAATTATGATAATACTGGTCTTTATACTTGTCTTTGTGTTTATCTTAAATAGAGAACTTTATATTTTCACGTGGCTTTGAGTTAATGTAGTGTCTCTTCGTTTCAACTTGAAATATTCCTTTACCATTTTTTTGTAGGGATGTCTAGTGATAATAAATCCCTTTAGCCTTTGTTTACCTGGGAATGTCTTAACTTTTACTTTATGACTTTACTGTGGAGGCAATAGCTCTAACTTCACACTGGTGGCTTTAGTCCCAATTTCATGGCAGCAAGCTCTAGTTATTGCTCAAGCTTTGAGTGTTCTTTCTTTTAGCTTGCCTAGCAATTTCTGGTCATGACTTGGACCATACTTGGAATTAGCATATTTATTTCTTTTTGTGTGTGTGTGAGTCATTGGGATGCGTCTTTATTGCAATTTTCAAATACACTTGTATAAAGCTTATGATTTAGCACAGGGGATTTCAATATTTGCTTAGTCTTATCTTGATCCCCTAAGTATCTTGTACTCTTTGACTACATGATCATAAAGATATGTCATTATTGAAAAGCCTTTGGAACACACATTCACATGATCGTTAGAAGCTATAAGACACAGAGTCTGTTATGTCTTGGAACATTGCTTTTTGAATTTCATTTGTGTTCTGTTTTTCTTCTCTGGATCTTTATTTTACTGCTGTTTGTTCTTTATTTTCTAACTTACTAGGATCCTCTCTATAATAATTTTTATATCTTTGCCCTTTTACATTTCATTTTGTGTGGCTTCTCAAATCTAGCTACTTTCTGTCTTTTTATAGTATTTATTTTATACACATTACTCTAGTTATGACTTTTATTGCTATACTATTTTTTATTGTCTTCAACTTCATGCTGAGCTCTGACAGCTCATTTTTAATTTTCTCTTTTTGTTTTAGAGCTATTGTATCTCTATTTTGAGCTCCTTCTCACTTCATAGAAATGCTGTCTTTATTTTTCATGACTAAGCTTAAACATTTTTTGAAGTATCCTTGAGCAAGTTATTTTTCTGCTGTAACATTTGTTGTTCAAGTTATTTTGCTTAAGCTTATTTCTTTAATTTCAAAAATTTATCATGCTCTTTTTCTTTCCTTGTTATTTCTTATATTTGAGTAAGGTTGGCTGTTTGCTCAAGAATAATGTGTGTGTGTATTAGGGAAGGAAGATATAATGCTAACAGTTCATTTCAAAGGTTGTTTGTGGCAACAAATCTCAGTGGGGTCATAAGATCTTTTATATACATTTTTTTTTCCTTGGGATAAGTCTTATCTTGGCTTTGGTGTTCAGGGGGTCTCCATGGCTAATAACAGGGCTTGAAAACTCTGTTTTGTAAACTCACAATTGTCTTCAGTTCTTCAGCCTTCATCCCTGATGGTCTGCTTCTCCCAGAAATTTCATGTCAATAAGTTTTTTCCTTCAGCTTTTCTTTCTGTATCATTCTATTGTATTGAATTTAGTTTTTTTTCAAGGACATTTTCTTTCTCTCTTTTTTTCTTTAATCAAAATAGATAGGACTTTAAAAAATATAATGCTTTTAGGCACCTTTTTTTTTTTTTCATGTTTTGGCACTTAGAATGTATAATCAGATCTTAGAACCCAGATTTCCAAGAATTTATTGGAGTTCCTGTTTGAGGTTTTGCTTCTTTTGTTTCATTGAAGATTAAATTCTTTCTGTTTTTCAACTTTTATATCCATTTAAGTGCGTTGCAAGAAAAGAGGGCAAAGTAAAAATATCTTACATGACATTTTTAACTGAGAGCCCTGATTCAAGTGTTTAAAAAATGTTCTCAATTCTTTTATCATAACCTCTTCTGATAAATAGGTAAGACGTGCATCATTTTACAAGTTATAAAAGCCACAGTTCATTTGCTAAAGCTGAGATTATTAAAATATAACATGGAAAAAAAGTCTTAGACTCCATATTTTCATGTTTGCTTTATACAAAGTTCCATTCAATATGTTAGTAAACAATTTTCTAATACGTGGATGAGATATGATAAAATGCTCAAAAATGCTTTGCAACGTTTTTACGGCAGCTTTGGCTTCTCCTGCCTGTCAGGTATTGTTTGTGTCCCTAGTGCTTCTGAAAAGAAAACTCCATTATCAGGAGGTTAAAAGCCACTGGCTTCTCATAGCCTTCTTAGAGTTGATGAACTAGAGTCTTTCCAGGCACCAGGAGTTCCTTAGAGCCTAATGCTTAGGTTTCCTTCTGAAACCAATTTGATCACAGTACTGCTTGTGGATGTCACTTGGGCTTGGCATAGATTTCTCCAAGTGTATTGCAAAAGTTTATAAAATCTAATTCCAAACTCTTAAATTTGGTGATGGACAGAGGGTCTTCATTCAAGAGGGTGGCTGGATGATGCTTAACTCTTAACCTCTGTGTTTCTCTTTCAGAGAAAGAGATCTCTCACCAGTTTACTTAGTTACCCATGGCATAGTCGATCCCTGTTCTTAGAATATCTTCCTACTGTTTTACTAAGGCTAGGGAATAATGAAAAAAATAGCACAGAGAGGAATAGAGAGGTAAATAATCTGGTTTATAATTAAAATAATTAGTCGATGCACTTTCTGTTCCCTCCCTCGTTCTCTGATTTCCTGAGAGGATGTCTTTAGCCTTTGTCCCTCAGAAGTGTACTAAGGTGACTCCAAAGACCAGATTCAAAGGGGAGAGACTCGAAAGGAGATAGAGATTTCCTTTCCCACTTAGGGAAAAGTAACGTTGACAGTTCCATATTCCTCTCTAAAATCCTTATTTTCTTATTGATGCAAGAACATACTTCCTTTATGAGCAACAAAGGAAAGTTACTTATCCTGTTGACTCAAAAAGCTAACCATATCAGAGTATATTGCAATAAATGAAACATGTATATAAGGGATATGTAGTAAAGTGAAAATACTATTTCAACACTCTAAGACTTTTAGGGGGAAGTAACGACATCACCACCAAGCACTGACATTTACTGAGCATTCGTCTGTGTAAGATGCATTATCTCATTTGATCCTCAGAACAATGACATATGAGGTGGCTATTAGTATTGCCTCTGTTTGGCAGGGAGGGAACTAAAGCTTAATGAGGATATATAAGTTGCTTAAGGTGACACAGCTTTTAATAGTGAAGTCAAAATTGTACCAGTTTGTTGGGCTTGGCTATCCAACTTCTTGCAGTCCATCCCTAATTTACGTTTTAGGACTAGATGTGTCTCTAACTTTCTGATTTTTTCAGTGTTTCTGCTGGAACTGGGCAGGACATGGGTAAGCAGCTATATATAGAATAGTATTACGGATGACCAGGAAAATACTCCTTTTCCATGAGCGAGGGTGCCAACGGCTGCATTATATGGGAGACTCTAGTCAATTTAATGTGTGGCTTAGCAGGCCAGTATCACCAGCCTTTTCACTGGTGTGGAACTCTGAAAGGAGTGATCCTCAGGGGCTAGGTGACAGAAAACTTGAATTGATTAGAAGTGATTTAATAAATTAATGTACTACTCCAAATAACCAAATTTCTTGCCTTATAGTAACATAATCTACATTCTTTAATCAAATTTTAATTATATTAAATAATAATTATCAGGATGACGGGTATTTAGGTGTACCTAATAGAAAATCTAGGTCAATAATGGGTACTTACATTGAGCTGTGCTTTTTCATTTTTTTAATATTTAGTGATGAATTCTTTTTAAAAAATTATTTATTTTTGGCTGTGTTGGGTCTTTGTTGCTGTGCACGGATTTTCTCTAGTTGTGGCGAGCGGGGGCTGCTCTTCGTTGCGGTGCGTGGGCTTCTCATTGCGGTGGCTTCTCTTATTCTGGAGCACAGACTCTAGGCACGCAGCCTTCAGTAGTTGTGGCTCGTGGGCTCTAGAGTGCAGGCTCAGTAGTTGTGGCACACGGGCTAGTAGCTCCGCTGCATGTGGGATCTTCCTGGACCAGGGCTCGAACCCATGTCCCTGCATTGGCGGGCCGACTCCCAACCACTTCGCCACCAGGGAAGTTCCTAATGATGAATTCTTTATGCTTGCCTTTTTTGATGTAACAAGTTATTCTAAGTGGGGTAAAAAAAGCTAAACAATATTGATTAGATGATGAAATTAAGATGCTTACAAAAAAGAATGCATAGGCTGTGTTTACAAATAATGTTTATATTTTTAACTGATTAGATACATAAACCCAGGAGACACTCAAATTGGATTTTTGTACTGTTATTTTTCATCATTAGGAAAAAGTGCAAGTGTTTTAAAGAGGACATGCCAGTTTTTAACAAAGCTTTTCTGAAAAACATCTTTGAAATCATCACCAATCCTTGCAGGTTTGGGTTCAGATAGAGTCGGCTGTGATGGAAATAAATTGATACATGGTAAAAAGGAGTAGCAGGAAATTTATATTCAGCAGAAGCTCAAATACTAATTCAGAGAGAAGATTTCAAGATGAAATGTAGCCTGGAGTTAAAAAAAAAATCGAATTATCCTGACTACTGCATTTCTTAGCAAACCAAATTTTACTTTTGTATCTGTGCTGTGAAGGCAGGGTCTAGTACGGTTTAATGGAGTTCTGTTTTCATTAAAATCTATAGATTTTGCTTATTTTTGAGAATAAAAAATAAAATTTTCAGAAAAGCTGATGCAGAGTAGTAATTTTTCATGAGTATATCTGTCTCCAAAACCAGATTCTTAACTCATCTTTTCTTCGGTCATTACATTTACTTCAAGTTTTATTAGGAAAAAAAATTTAAAATCATACACTCTGAATAGCAAGAAATAAAAAATAGTTTATCTCTTTTTATTATATTTTTTACTATATGCTAGTGATACACAGTTTTAGGTCTCATCTTCATGGAGTTTCGTAATCCCATTGTTTGCGCATTTTGCTAATCCTTCAGTTTACAGTGTATTTTAGATGCCCTTACCTGATGAAAGCACCTGAACAAATTACAGCCAAGAGAAAACACATGTCACCGTTGCAGATTTTTAACTATCATAATCTTTCACTTTCTTCTCAAGGAATTCTTGTCTTCCTTTTGTGCAAATATTTAATTGCTCAGGATAATCCGATTTATGTTGTCAGGAGGAAGGAAAATATAGTGCATTCTGAATATGACCTTCTTTATTAAATATTCTGCTAGCAACACTCATGGTTGCTGAATTATACAAGCTACTGAAATGAATCTGGGAGCCAGCAAAAACCCTGATTACAAATAACGAGCCATGTTTTATTACTCTTCCAAATAGCTACAGAAATGTTCTTTTTCCCCCAACTTCTTGGAAGAACAGCACAGTGGGTAGATCAACGGAGTTAACAACAAAGAAAAGGACGCCCTCCTTTGATTTTTAAAGTTACAGTCCATTCTTATTTTAATCTTCTTAGCTTCAAAGCAACTTAATACTCTTTCTGCTTTCTTATGCTGTTGCCTTTCTTGAGATTAAAAGGTGAATACTAAAAGATGTACACCTGTAGGACAAACGATTTTATATTTAAATATATCTGTACAGTGTTTTCATTAATTTTATTATATTTCAAGAGAAATGTCAGAGCCTAATAAATGATAGCAACAACAAAGGAATGATTCTGCAGGCAGAAGTCAAAGTATACGTGTTAAAATCCAAATGCAAGCAAACGCTTAAAGTGCAGCTAGGAAGTCACTGTCAGAATCATATAAGACACAATACCTAGAGAACACTCAAAAGCTAAATTGGCACCTAATTTAAGAGTCAGCGAAGTTTTCAGCCTTGGACTTAATTAGTAGAATGGCATAATAAATAAAGAGCCCTCCATCAAGCCAGAAACACAGGAGGGCAAGAAGTAAGAATAGCAGAAAAGATACAAACTTAGAGGAGTCAAATTAAAACGAGTATTAAGGAAGGAAGGACGAAAGGGGAGGAGTAGAGGTAACTTATACAGTGACCTGATAAAATGCATGCATTTTCAGGTATTAATAATGTAAAGTATATGTATCGGCTTTGTATTTTGAACCACTGTCTCTTTAGGGTAACCAAAAGAGATATGGTTACATCTGTTTTATGTGTTTTTTAAAATATGTAATTAAACATTAATATCAACTTTAATTAATTGCACACCCCTTGTGTTAGATATTATTATGTATTATCCCTTTAATTGTTACTGTATATGTGTCCCTAATAAGATATCCGTTTTATTGAGCATGTATATCCAATTAACATATATGCAGATGTTAATTAATTTTGTATGCCTTTAGTGGATAGGAATATGATGGTAAAGCAACACAGATTGTCCCAGAAATCAGGAGACTTAGATTCTAGTCCTGCCCATTATTTACTGATCTTAGTCCTGCCCATTATTTACTATGTATGAAACGCTGGGTATCTTTCTCTGTTATAAAATGGAAATCATAATACCAGCTACACCTACATGGGAGAGTTAAGTATGTAAGTCTGTTACTGGCCGTCTGAGTCCTCCTTCACAAAACTGCCCTCTGCTCATGTTCTCACCTCCCACAAAGCATATGGGAGAATGTTGATATTCTTTACTAGCTTATGATCCTATATCTTGTTACCCTATTTCATAGATTCTCAGAGGCAGTTTTTAAAACAATTTAATTTCTTTGAAATTGGGATGTGTTTTATCACGTGTGGGAGTTCATGCTCACTGCTGGCTGGTCAGCAGTCATGGGTTAGCTGTCTCCATACGTGTGAATTTGTTTTTCCCGATTAGACAATGACGCACCCCCGGCGTTTCAGTCCGCAGACCATTTTAGAACCACTCGAGGAAAGATTACGTGTCTCACATTGACACCTTCTGGGATGAGTAAGAAAGTGACAGCATCAAAACCTGGAAAGCTTGGAAGACAGTTCCATCACCTACTTATATAACGATATTGTATAAAAATCACAGACATAAATTGCTCTGAGTTGCAAAGTTATTCAAAAGAGTTGGACTTGGAAAGTAATGTTGGAAACATTCTAACCAGCTCATTTTGCTCCTGTTTATATATGCACAAGAGTGCTATCTAATATATGTAAAGACGTCCACTATAGCTTTTACAATGAGGAAAAAAACACAGATTCCAAGTTATAGGTAGCATTGTGTTGTAGTTTAATTGGCAGCATTTAAAATTTTGTAGTGGTAACCAAAGTAATGGTGCATCTAACAGATGATAATTGCTAGGGCTTTATGTGATACATAAGTTTCTTAAATGGGTTTACTAAACCAGGTCTCATGCTTCAGAAGTTTCTTTTCTACTCTATCCATTAAAGAACACAGTTTTTCCTAGGCTCTGTTTTTCCTGGGCCTTCCTCTATGTAGATTAGGCAAATTAGACATCAGTAGCAGCCTTAGAGCTTCATAGGAGTAATAGTCATGTGCTAATGGACCAACATAATGTATTTGCATTTTATCAATGATTTTTTGGAGCCCAAAAGCCCAAGAGAATGACTCTCATGATAGGTATCTCAGGTACCATGTTTACACCAACAATTGCTTGTCAATAACAGCCGTTCTCGGGGTCTTCCCGTGTGCCCTCATTTGAGATCAATGAGGGATGATCTTTTTATTATTATTTGAAAATTAAAATGTAGCTTTATGTTTATATAATAAAACAGGTATATTTCAGAAAATGTGGAAACTATAGAAATGTCAAAGAAATGGCAGAATATTCCTTACAGAGAAGGCATCTATAGTTTACATTTTCTTACATATCTTTTATGTCATTTTGTTTTTATATAATTGTGATCAATATGTATATAATAGTGTTTCCTCCTCTTTTAACCTAACACCAACAGTTTATCTTGCTATAAACTCATTACACCTTATTTAAATATCTGTATGTTATTCAATCAAATACATAGATTTCATTTCCCTATAGTTACAAATTGGTGTTATTTTTAATTTATATCCTTTAGTAAAGATCTTGAACAGGAACCTTTTTTTTTTCCTTGCATAATTTCAGGTCATTTCTTTAGGATAAATATATGAACTCTCAAAATCCATTGTTAAAGTGGATAATTTTCTTCAAGGTTTTATGATTTTACCACCAAATTCCTTTCTGAGAGCTTTAAAATAATGTATAGTCCTAACAGGAATGAAGAAGTGGACATGGGCATGTTTTTCATCAAAGATGAAAAAAATCATTTGCCTAACATTTTCTTTTCAAAATTCTTTGACTTTTCTATCAATATTAATGAGTCCTGATATAATCACGGGATAGCCTGACCCAGACAAGCTGTGGCCAAACAAAACAAAGCCAGCAAGCAAACAAAACAAAGTAGGACACACAGCACAGGATGGAAGATAGAATTTGGACAGTATAAAAGTAAGAGAACTTCAGAGGGAACCAGGCCTGGGATTATATTCTTGAGCAGTTTTGGCTAAGAACTTTGCAATCCTGAAGTGTGAAGGGAGTTGAAAATTTGGAAAATTAATGAGAACTTTCCTATATAATATCTGGGTTCTGTATTTATATTTCTGCTCAAATTGTATAGTATGGTGCTAAAGGAACTACCCATAGTTTGGCTGAGATAGCACTCTGTACTGTCAGAACTCTTTACTTATAAAGAGTCTGTCCCTCCCTAGATGTGCAATTTTTAAAGTTCACTTTGAGAACTGCATCTTCCTGTGGACTTTTTCAATTTCGATACGGTTGGCAAAGGTTTGCCACTAATCATTTATAATGATGGGGACGTTTCATTGCCCATTTATAGAGCCCTGTTACCGGAAGCCTTTTCTATTCTGAATATTTTGTGTTCTGCATGCTGTGACTATGGGATGTACTGAATATTACTGCTTTAGTTGGGAGATTGATTTTTGAGATTTTGAGATTGAGGCACAAACATATACATTGTAACTCTTTCTCTAAGTGATTAAATGTCCTCACTAGCTTATGGAGTTCAGCATTTTCATGCTTTATCACACAAATTCCCATTCCACGTCAGTTCCATTTACCAAAATCCTAACCTAGCTTGTGATCCATAAGGAAAATGCATCAATTAATCTCCTCAAAAGAGGTTATTATCATTTCAGATGTGTATTCCATCAATCTGTGTATTGTTCCCTAAATCTTTCCACTGTCGTAATCATACCTTTGACGTTTTGACATGCCTATAGAGAATTTCAAATATATACTTTTAATCCATATCAAAGTGTTTTTAATCCACATAATTGAAAATTTTAAATTTTGCAACAATAGTATTTTTAATCTCTTCTTTTCCACCTGCTACTTCCCTTCTGCCTACAAAACATGGCAACATCTTCCCTTGATTCTGGTACATTTACTAACTCTCTATCCCATTGCAACAATTTGTAGTATATATTTATAAGAAAACAAGCAAATAGGTATTGATATGTGACTTCTCAGTATCACTGATACTACATATCACATGTAATCTGGCCTGTGTACTCACCATTCTTCTCAAACTACAAAGGATTTATCTGTCTTCATTTAAATTGCTAATAAGCACCAACTCATTCTTAAAACCTCTTTCTTCCTTGATCTCAGTGGCATTGCACTTTTTGATTATAATTATACCGTTCCCTAATCTCCTTTAAGACCACACATAAATCTTCAAACTGTAAAGCACTCTACCTCTTCCCTATAAAAATCTTAGGCAAAACCCACCAATCTTCAGATCTGGAGTTCTCTCCCTATTGCAAAAACTTATTTGCAAAACAGAAATGGAGACACAGATGTGGAGAACAAATGTATGGATACCAAGTGGGGAGGGGTGGGATGAATTGGGAGATTGGGATTGACATATATACACTATTGATATTATGCATAACAGAGACAAGTTATGAGAACTGACTGTATGGCACGGGGAACTCTACTCAGTGCTCTGTTGTGACCTAATTGGGAACGAAGTCCAGAAAAGAGGGGAAATATGTATACATATAGCTGATTCGCTTTGCTGTACAGCAAAAACTAACACAGCATTTTAAAACAACTATACTCCAATAAAAAATAAAATCAGTTCCCTTGTTTTCTGTTTTTGACAGTGTCTTAGAATACTCTCTTCCAATTCATTTCCTATTTTGTGCGATCAGTCTGATTTTGCACTCTCCACACTCTCTATCTAATGGACTCTAGTGTTACTCTGTCTGGTTCCTCTTTTTAAATTACAGCATTACCTGAGTAATCAAATCCTTTCCAAATTCTTAACTTCCACCATGTATCTCTCTTTGAAATTCCATTTATATGCTTCCAACTACCTAGTGAATATTTCTAGGTAAATATGAATCTGTTCTTTAAATTCAACATATACCAAACCAAGCTTATCATTTCCCCCTCCCCACTCCATCCTGATCTTCCTTTTCTATTTTCATTATTGATAACTGGAATTACTGTCTCTTCAAGTTCCCAAAGCAGGAAACTGAACATATCTCTTTCCTTACATCCAATATCCAATCAGTCACTAAGTCTCCTTTTTATTTCCCCTCTTTGATGATTTCATTTAGACGATCATCTTCTCTCACTTAAAAGGCTGCATAAATTCATACCCAATTCCCTGCCTTCCATCATAATCTCCCTACAAATCATTCTCAACAGTGTTACTAAAATTGTCTTCAAGAATGCAAAAAGGATCATGTCTCCCAGTTATAAAAAGAAAATATCAAATTCTTTAACTTGGCACTGAAGATTCCTTGGGATTTGGACCCAGACAATCTCTCCAAATTCAGATCCTCCAAACTCAATCTCTGTTCCAGAAATAAAAGTCAAGATGCAGACTATCTGCTATGCCTTCTCAATCACTCATGTCCATGCTCTAACACTGGCTGGGGTACTCAACCCCTTCTTATTGGCCTGATTTCTTTAAAACTCTATCCAAATATTTCTTCACAGAGGTATTTCATGTAGATCTCTTTCTTTATCTTGAGTTATGTCTTCCTCCTAGATTCTCTTATAGCATTCGTATCACGCCACATTTGTTTCACCCACGCAAGCACTCTATAGGACTATAGAAATGAATAGGTCCACTCTATTCATTTCTATATTCCTATAAACTTGTACAGTCCATTGCAATTTCCATTATGGCTCCTGGGGGGCTGTTTGTTGAGGCCTCTTCCCCACCACTTGCAACACTGCAAGGACGCTGATGCTGAAGTTACTTAGCACCCTCCCAGGTCACGTAGATTTATTATCCTCTTCATGGGGATGTTGGAAATCAAACTGCAATCCCAACCACCTGTTCCTTTAATGAGAGAAGGCATTTGCTGTGGTCTGAATGTTTGTGTCCCCCCAAAGTTGATATATTGTTGAAATCCTGACCCTCAAGGGGATGATATCAGGAGGTGAGACCTTTGGGAGATGATTAGATCATGAGGCTGGAGCTCTCGTTAGTGGGACTAGTGCCCTTAAAAAAGAGGCACAAGAAGGCTCCCTTGCACCTTCAGCCATGTGATGTTACAGTGAGAAGACAGCCATCTATGAGGACGCAGCCTCTCACCAGACACCAGAGCTGCTGATGCCTTAATCTTGGACTTCTCAACCTTCAGAACTGTGAGAAATACATTTTTGTTGTTTATAAGCTATCCAGTCTCTGGTATTTTGTTACAGCAACTTGAACAGATTAAGACGGCATTCTTTTTAACAAAAACAAATGAAAAAACTTATGCTGAGATAAAGACCCTTCATATGAATAAAGAGATGGTCTCAGCTTGTGTAGTCTGGGAAAAGTCACACAGCTCAGGTTTTGAGAATAAATAATCATCCAATGAAAAAAAAAGTTTTTAAAAAACCCCACTGTTTTCCATATAAGCCCCTATGTTTCTCTAGGCCAAGAACTAGGACCATTTAAACATTTTTATATAAAAGGCACCTTACTAGGGAAAGATCAGGATAGATGGTCTATACCAGACAAGTATTGAGTAATTCCAAACCATCTTCCAGAGATTTTCTCTTATTGCCCTGAATCTGAGTCCTAGAATTTTATCTAACACATCTCTAGTTGTATTTAAATCACTTACGGTTTCTCAGACCCTTATTCCATCAGTTTTATTACTATTTATCTTCAGTGGAAAAAAATAAACATCAACTGCTTTTCCTTTACCTCCTTCCAAATTTCAAGTACAAAGTTCTATTCTTCATAGGCAGCATGCAGAATTGGAAAATGATCTTTTTATTCGGGTAACTCTATTGTTCTCTTTAAAAACATCCTTTTCAGAGGCAGTGAAACTAGTTGAGGATCTTGAGTCTGACAAACCTAGTTTCAATTCTGACTCTTCATGTAGGATCCTATCAGACTTATGCCAACTTAATAAACCCATCCAACCCTAGTTTTCTCATTTATAAAATGGGAATAAGCATATTGACCCAGTAACAGACCCCGATGCTTCTTGCTTACTATCCCTCCCCAACTCCTTCTTTCTAAAAAAACTCTTGACATTATTTGGATATTTAGCCTTCATTTATGTAGTCTCTTATCTCGAGTAAAGCCGAACCTCAAATATATGTCTAATTGTAATCTCACTTCCCTTTCCAGTGATTGTTTTAAGAATAGACATATGTACGTATGTCTCAATTCCTAACCCTCTCTGGACCCTGATGAAACTTTATTCAACACTGTGTTGAAATGTGTAATTGTCCCAAAGCTGTACATTCACTGGGCGGGTAAGGGGATGAAAATCATTTGCTAAACCGTCACCACCACCCGGCCTCATTCTTCCATCTCTTCCAATTAATTATTGGCTCTTACAAATGCTAAAATCTGAAGCTCCCTTTGAATGTCATTGATTTCCTCGCGGCTTAGGTTACGGGGTCGCCATAAAGTGGAGGAAGTTTGTCTGATTCCAGCTTCTGCTGGCTCTGCTGACGTGGAGGTGGGGGGAGGGTGTGAGTGGAATGGGTGTTGGTGAGAATGGAGGGTTTGGCCAGTGACTACAGGTGTGTTTTTTTGTGTTTTCATAGATTTGTTTAAAGATTTAAAAAATAACTGCACAAGAATGACATTGTTTTGATGCCTCCTTTATCAAATTATGTATGTATGTATACACGCACACACATTGTTTGGACCCCATATCCTGCAAAATAATAACTCTATAAACGTTTTCCATGAGGGGCACATTCATCTCCCTGTGTTCTCATCAGGGCCCCCTCACATGGAAACACAGTGGTTGAAGCAGTGGACCAGTCAGTTGTCTCTAACCCCTAAGGTTAGAGACATGGGCTATGATAGCAAGAAATTCAGTTTGTTCCATTATATTTTAGTCATCACATTCTGTTGTCTATGTTGCTCTTTGACACTCTCTCTAAACATATACCTAAACAAATGTTCCAGGCCAACTTAGGTTATCATTATCTTCCAAATATATTATTTGGCCTTTCTTAACCTGAGTTCCCCTTCCACTCCCCCAGACCATCTCTGAGTGTTATTTTTGCTTCCCCACGTTTCTGAGGGTTCTTCTTTGCAAAGCTGGTCCCTGAAGAGAATATCAGTAAAATCTTAGAAGTAACAATCTTGCCCTAAGCCCTGCCCCCTGAGAGTTGAAGTTATATAGAGCTGTCAGAGTGGGATGGGCCCGATGAGGGTCCTCAGCAGAGTCAAGCAAAGAATTCACCGAAATAGTAAATTATCTCCTACCTAGGAAAGGGGCTGTCTTGGCTGGAAACCAGAGCTCAGAACAGGGGTGTAAGAGTTCACAGAAGTAGGGCTTTTTCCGGGAGAGAGAATGGCTAAAGCTGAAAGGAGAGAAATGGGGGTGGGGAGAGAGGGAGAGAGAGAGAAACCCACCTTTAGGAAAGAGGGAACCAGTGTCAGTGCTGTGCTTTGGGAAAGATACCTGAGTAGTAGTGTTAGGACCTTGAGACCCAGTGATTGGGCTTCTCTGCAGCTTGCGTAGGGACTTGAAACAGTAAGAGTCATCTCAGACAGACGGACTTCAAGATCAAGCTTCAGTTTCAATACCTTAGGACAAGAAGAAGCAGTGGAAGTAGAGGACTAATCAAACTTGAAATTTTAAGCTAATTGGCATTTAGAAACAAACATACTTCATTTGTGTCTGATAAGAATCTGGGGGTAATTTAAAGTAGACTCAAATCTTCCAATTATGGACTGTGGGTGCCTGGATGATTTCATCAGAAACTAAAGTAAAGCTAGCTATGACCCAGTAGGATTGTAGAAAATAAATAGGGGGATGTCAAACTATCTGTGGCTAAAATACATTTTGAGAACAAATTCATTTTCCACTTTAAGCAGAAAAAAGAAAAGGCAATTATAAAACCGTTGCAGTAGGTCCTCCAGCCAGTGAAAGAAATTGCTTGCCTATGAGAGGTACAACTTTAGGAAAGGTTCAAAGCTGGTTAACATGGTGTGAAGGTATGTATAAGACGTATGTCACACTGTAAGGAAATGTGTTTTTAAAAATATTTTATAGAAGTATAGTTGATTTACAATGTTGTGCTAATTTCTGCTGTAGAGTAAATGATTCAGTTATACATATATATATTCTTTTCCATTATTGTTTATCACAGGATATTGAATATAGTTCCCTATGCTGTACAGTAGGGCCTTGTTGTTTATCCATTTTGGGTATACTAGTTTGCATCTGCTAATCCCAAACTCCCAGTCATTAAGGAAATGTGATTTTTGAGGGAAAGAAGCCTGTAGAAATATTTCTGTGAAATAGTCAGCAGTGAAGCCTCCATTAGGCCAACACAACTGACCCTTACCATCAGAATGCTAGGCTCGAGAATTTTTAAAAGTAATTTTTTTTTTCTTTTTATTGTATAATATAAACTTAGAAGGGTCTGCATCTGATAACCGTGCTATTGCAGAAGCAGTTTCTCCTGAGAATGTGAAGCAAACTCATAGTGGTGAAATATTATAGGTCAGAGCAAGAGGTCAACATAGAGAAAACTGCCTTGGACTAGAAGAAAATGCCTTGGAGAAGATGTGTATTCAAGGAGAAGGAGGCCATTGAAAACAGCCAAACTTTGTGAAAATACAGCTGGCATTTTGATTCCTTTTGGCTCTTCCAGTCCTATTACATTAAAAATGAAGACAAAACCTCTTTCACAATCTAGCGAAAATGCATCTTATTGTGGCACCACTCTTTCTTCCTGTTCGTAACATTTTTGTGCGGGAAGGAGAAAAAGTATCACACTTCATGAAACCTTCGGGTTAAGATTATGCGTACGATAGATTTGTATACATCTGTGTGAGAAAAATGTGTGTTTTAGTGGTCCTCAGAAATTTGGGGATTAACAAATTCCTCAAGATATATTTTTCATGACAGTCAATGATTTTTTTTTTTTGGAAAAAAGGAAAAACCTAATTACTGATAAAGTAAATTTGCCTAAAGTGAAAATGAATGGTACCATTCGGTACTACCACAGCTTTGGTAAGAGGCTGCATTTCTGAATGATGATAAGGGGTCCATCTGAGTGTCTTAGTAGATTTTGTTGTGCTCTAATACGGACATTTTCTGAGCAAACCCATAGCTTTATGATTCTCTGTGCTATGTAGGAAGTTGAGTATCTATATATATGAAGAAGTGTTTCTCCTTACTTGAGCTTTGATAAGGTCATCCACAGATATCAGTTAAACTGTTTTATGTGAAGCAATTCTAGGGACCACCAACTTCTTAAAGGAATGGCCCTAGAACTATGAACATGATCCAGTCAGGGTACTAATCAATGTGGACTCACCACTGAAATATACTCAGGCATTTTAATTAGACACATTACATAAAAAGAGCTTATTTCAGTGTTACATAAAATTACTAATAAATGTGAACTGTAGATATCCACGGAAGCCAAATGGTCAGAGGCTGTCAGTTACTTTTAGGACGTCCCCCCCCCCAAAATAAATAAATAAATAAATAAATAAAAAGGAAGATGAAGAGAGAAAAGAAAAGAGAAAGAGATTGGACCTACTGATATGAGTCTACTAACCTAGAATTGGATTAATGAAGTTATGTGATAAATGTCTTCAAGGTCATTTATGTGGTCATATTATGTGGTATTCATTACCACATAATGCCCTGAATATCTTAAATAATTTTTTCTTTTGCCATTAAATCATTTGCCTAACAAACACACAAAGGTAAGCAGCACCCCTGCACTTCTCAAATTATCTGTGTTTTTTTTTCCCCCAGGAGAACAAGTCTTTAAAAATAATTAAATAAAAATGAATACACAGAAAATAAAAATGACATTCTTGGACGTCTTGGAAGTACCATATTGTAATAAAAGTTCCTATGCACTTAGTCTCAAATAATTTATTGATCTTGTCATGAACTGTATTACTTTTCAGACTTCCACTGGCCTGCAGAGCACACTTTAAGAAGCATTGCTTTAGATAATTTTTTTTTTTGCTAAGATCTCCTGTGTGGAGTACTTGCATAATTACAGAGTGAATGCTAGAGAAGAAAAGGTCTCACATCTTATAGCACATAATTATTCAGATTTTATATTAAGGCATGAATTTTCAGTCACTTTTTTGGCATATCCAAAGAGTATGGATCTGACATTTTTAGGAGTGGAATGCTATTTAGGTAATGGTGTTATGTGACAAAATACGAATACCTTATTTTATAGCTTAATTTTATAAACTGATTTGTATGATAGTACATTGTGGCTTACAGTTTGGAAAGACCAAATTTTAATTATAACCAGAAGGAAAAAAATCTGATTAAGAAAGGGTGATCTTGTTATCCAGATCCTTGTTAGTAGGCTAATAAGTTTTTCATCCCATCAGCATTAATAGACATGGTCCATAACCACACAGCACTTCATCTGACAGCTTATAATGACTCTGTAAGGTTCTCACCCTGGCTAAAAGCTTGTCGTGGTTTTATATTATCTCAAATTTGCTGCATTTCTACCCAAGTAATTCTATAATTGCTGCATAAATTTACATTTTAAGCTTAACATCAACTTAAACAGCTTTGAAACACCATTGGTATTCAGGATGGTATCTAGCTCATAAGACAACAAAATATTTTTTGAGGCTCAGAAAATTATCCATCCATTTCTTAATATAAATTTATCATCTCAAACAATTATTGAGTCAGAATTATTTAATCTTTGCTTTTTTTCCCTTGAACTTCTTCACTCCTGCACTAGATAAAAGTTATTAAGGGTCTGTCCTTTTAAAAAATAGTAGATTTGGGATAACTAATTCATATATATATATATGTTCAAAATACTCAATATTTTAAAATTTTGTCTAAAGGAGACTAATATTTTACTTAACTAAATGATAATTCACTATTTATGAAAAATATGCACATGGACCTACCTTTGGGCAAGTTTAAGTTGCAGGACAAACCACCTTTAAGAGAAATACTGAATAACCTTGAGCACACATTTTCGTCATCATAAATTAAGATATTAATGCATTATGAAACTGTAGAGAAATTTGATTCTGGGATGGAATATATTTCACTGTATTGTTGTCATTCTCCTCAGTACCAATATAGTTACAATATGTATGTATATGCATGTGCCTATATGTGTGAATATAGGCAATTTCATCATACTAAATGAACAAGCCTTTTAACCTCATATATTTGCCGTACTTCTGATGGAATCTATATAAAGTTTTAGTGGAATAATTCATGTAAAAATTCCACTAAAGTCACTTACACTGATCTTCATTTTAATTGTATACATTTTTCTCCGAATGTTAAAGGCACTGAATGTGTGATCTTGTTGCATACATTTATGTCTATTGATGCAATGAAAGGGTGAAATGGAAGGAATTCTGACGATCAATTCAGACTGTTTTCATTATTTAGTTATTATTCGTTGTTTGGAAAACATCTTACCTTTTACACGAAAGCTTCTTAAAGGTAGTTGTTACCGCCTGGTTAATCCTGAAGCTACTGCCTTGTACCTTCAGGAGATCCCAATAAAACTTCTCTCACTGAAGTCATCACTGATTGCAGTTTCTAAACTCAGGGGTCGCTTTTCAGTTCTCAATTCATTTGAATAGTTTGTATTTAATTCTGTTTCTCCCTTGAAAGTCCCCCTTATTTTGCTTGTATGGCACTTCTCTCTTTTACTTAAAAGTAAGTTTTCTTTCAACTGCTCCTACTTAGTGACATTTGAAGACATTTATCAGGTCCTTCAAGTGATGGTGATCCATAGACTCTGTTCTTAGAATACTTTACTTCTTAGACACTCCTAAGAAATCTCATCTGCTTTCATGACTTTAATTCCCACACCTAAGAGGATGATAGAAAATTTCTTTATTGATAAGGAGAGACTAGGCTTTTCTATAGTAATAAGCTAGGCCCCAATATCTCAGTGTGTCAACTCAATAAAGTTTAAATAAACTTATCGGCTGGAAGTCAGCACTCTTTATGTCCACTCAAAGGAGATGGTAAATTACACATTCTCTTAAAACATCTTTGCAGATGAGACATACATCAATGCTTATCACATTTTATTGACATGGCCTTGCTTTCCAACAAGGGGACAGGGATGTGTAATGCTACGTGAAAAGAGCTGGAATATCTGTGAATAGGTCTAATAGTATCATGCCTCCAACCTCAATCTCCAGTTCAGATCTTTTTTTTTTGATGCTAACCCTATCTTATTATTAACTTTGTAATCAAAATTCAATGTTGTTGTTTTTATATTTAATCATTTTACTACTAATAATCGTAATGATAATTCAATCAGAAAATTTTTTACAGAGAAATCTTATCTCCCAGTGGTTACAAGATGTAACAAATTTACACTCAAAAATACACACAAACTTTTTTCTGCCAGAGAAATATTTTAGTAGGCGACCTTAAAATTTTTTCAAGTACAACAGTACATAATATTAAATATATTTTACAAAATAAGTAGAATAGACATACTAGCTGAATAGAAAAAGTGTAAAATTCCTGACTCTCAAAGAAGCACTTGATCAGGTTTTTTTTTTTTTGTCACAAAAGTAACGGTCGTTGTCTTTATTTTATTTTTTTAACATCTCTATTGTAGTATAATTGCTTTACAATGGTGTGTTAGTTTCTGCTTTATAACAAAGTGAATCAGTTATACATATACATATGATACATATGTTCCCATATCTCTTCCTTCTGGCGTCTCCCTCTCTCCCACCCTCCCTATCCCACCCCTCTAGGTGGTCAAAAAGCACCGAGCTGATCTTCCTGTGCTATGCGGCTGTTTCCCATTAGCTATCTATTTTACGTTTGGTAGTATATATATGTACATGCCACTCTCTCACTTTGTCACAGCTTACCCTTCCCCCTCCCCATATCCTCAAGTCCCTTCTCTAGGAGGTCTGTGTCTTTATTCCCGTATTGCCTCTAGGTTTTTCATGACCTTTTTTTTTTTTCTTAGATTCCATATATATGTGTTAGCATACAGTATCTGTTCTCTTTCTGACTTACTTCACTCTGTATGACAGACTCTAGGTCCATCCACCTCATTACAAATAACTCAATTTTGTTTCTTTTTATGGCTGAGTAATATTCCATTGTATATATGTGCCACATCTTCTTTATCCATTCATCTGTTGATGGACACTTAGGTTGTTTCCATGTCCTGGCTGTTGTAAATAGAGCTGCAATGAACATTTTGGTACATGACTCTTTTGTTTTTTTTTTTTTTTTTTTGCGGTACACAGGCCTCTCACTGTTGTGGCCTCTCCCGTTGAGGAGCACAGGCTCCGGATGTGCAGGCTCAGCGGCCATGGCTCACGAGCCCAGCCGCTATGCGGCATGTGGGATCTTCCCGGACCAGGGCACGAACCTGCTTCCCCTGAATCGGCAGGTGGACTCTCAACCACTGTGCCACCAGGGAAGCCCCATGACTCTTTTCTGAATTACGGTTTTCTCAGAGTATATGCCCAGTGGGATTGCTGGGTGGTATGGTAGTTCCATTTTTAGTTTTTTAAGGAACCTCCGTACTGTTCTCCATAGTGGCTGTATCAATTGACATTCCCACCAGCAGTGCAAGAGTGTTCCCTTTTCTCCACACCCTCTCCAGCATTTATTGTTTCTAGATTTTTTGATGATGGCCATTCTGACCAGTGTGTGATGATATCTCATTGTAGTTTTGATTTTCATTTCTCTGATGATTAATGATGTTGAGCATTCTTTCATTTGTTTGTTGACAATCTATATATCTTCTTTGGGGAAATGTCTATTTAGGTCTTCTGCCCATTTTTGGATTGGGTTGTTTGTTTTTTTGATATTGAGCTGCATGAGCTGCTTGTAAATTTTGGAGATTAATCCTTTGTCAGTTACTTCATTTGCAAATGCTTTCTCCCATTCTGAAGGTTGTCTTTTTCTCTTGTTTATGGTTTCCTTTGCTGTGCCAAAGCTTTTAAATTTCATTAGGTCCCATTTGTTTTTATTTCCATTTCTCTAGGAGGTGGGTCAAAAAGGATCTTGCTGCGATTTATGTCATAGAGTGTTCTGCCTATGTTTTCCTCTAAGAGTTTGATAGTGTCTGGCCTTACATTTAGGTCTTTAATCCATTTTGAGTTTATTTTTGTGTATGGTGTTAGGGAGTGTTCTAATTTCATACTTTTACATGTACCTGTCCAGTTTTCCCAGTACCACTTATTGAAGAGACTGTCTTTTCTCCACTGTATATTCTTGCCTCCTTTATCAAAGATAAGGTGACCATATGTGCGTGGGTTTATCTCTGGGCTTTCTATCCTGTTCCATTTACCTGTATTTCTGTTACTGTGCCAGTACCAAACTGTCTTGATTACTGTAGCTTTGTAGTATAGTCTGAAGTCTGGGAGCCTGATTCCTCCAGCTCCGTTTTTCTTTCTCAAGATTGCTTTGGCTATTCAGGGTCTTTCGTGTTTCCATACAAATTGTGAAATTTTTTGTTCTAGTTCTGTGAAAAATGCCATTGGTAGTTTGATAGGGATTGCATTAAATCTGTAGATTGCTTTGGATAGTACAGTCATTTTCACAATGTTGATTCTTCCAATCCAAGAACATGGTATATCTCTCCATCTATTTGTATCATCTTTAATTTCTTTCATCAGTGTCTTATAGTTTTCTGAATACAGGTCTTTTGTCTCCTTAGGTAGGTTTCTTCCTAGATATTTTATTTTTTTTGTTGCAGTGGTAAATGGGAGTGTTTCCTTAATTTCTCTTTCAGATTTTTCATCATTAGTGTATAGGAATGTAAGAGACTTCTGTGCATTAATTTTGTATCGGGCTACTTTACCAAATTCATTGATTAGCTCTAGTAGTTTTCTGGTGGCATCTTTAGGATTCTCTATGTATAGTATCATTTCATCTGCAAACAGTGACAGCTTTACTTCTTCTTTTCTGATTTGGATTCCTTTTATTTCTTTTTCTTCTCTGATTGCTGTGGCTAAAACTTCCAAAACTATGTTGAATAATAGTGATGAGAGTGGGCAACCTTTCCTTGTTCCTGATCTTAGTGGAAATTATTTCAGTTTTTCACCATTGAGGATGATGTTGGCTGTGGGTTTTTCATATACGGCCTTTATTATGTTGAGGAAAGTTCCCTCTATGCCAGTTTCTGTCATAAATGGGTGTTGAATTTTGTCGAAAGCTTTCTCTGCATCGACTGAGATGATCATATGGTTTTTCTCTTTCAATTTGTTAATATGGTGTATCCCATTGATTGATTTGCGTATATTGAAGAATCCTTGCATTCCTGGGATAAACCCCACTTGATCATGGTGTATGATCCTTTTAATGTGCTGTTGGATTCTGTTTGCTAGAATTTGGTGGAGGATTTTCACATCTATGTTCATCAGTGATATTGGCCTGTAGTTTTCTTTCTTTGTGACATCTTTGTCTGGTTTTGGTATCAGGATGATGGTGGCCTCGTAGAATGAGTTTGGAAGTGTTCCTCCCTCTGCTATATTTTGGAAGAGTTTGAGAAGGATAGGTGTTAGCTCGTCTCTAAATGTTTGATATAATTCGCCTGTGAAGCCATCTGGTCCTGGGCTTTTGTTTGTTGGAAGTTTTTAAATCACAGTTTCAATTTCAGTGCCTGTGATTGGTCTGTTTATATTTTGGTTCAGTCTCAGAAGGTTGTGCATTTCTAAGATTTTGTCCATTTCTTCCAGGTTGTCCGTTTTACTGGCATAGAGTTGCTTATGGTAATCTCTCATGATCCTTTGTATTTCTGCAGTGTCAGTTGTTACTTCTCCTTTTTCATTTCTAATTCTATTGATTTCAGTCTTCTACGTTTTTTTCTTGATGAGTCTGGCTAATGGTTTATCAATTTTGTTTATCTTCTCAAAGAACCAGCTTTTAGTTTTATTGATCTTGCTATCATTTCCTTCATTTCTTTTTCATTTATTTCTGATCTGATCTTTAGATTTCTTTCCTTCTTCTAACTTTGGGGTTTTTTTGTTCTTCTTTCTCTAATTGCTTTAGGTGCAAGGTTAGGTTGTTTATTTGAGATGTTTCCTGTTTCTTAAGATAGGATTGTATTTCTATAAACTTCCCTCTTAGAACTGCTTTTGCTGTATCCCATAGGGTTTGGGTTGCCGTGTCTCCACTGTCATTTGTTTCTAGGTATTTTTTGATTTCCTCTTTGATTTCTTCAGTGATCACTTGGTTATTAAGTAGTGTATTGTTTAGCTTCCATGTGTTTGTATGTTTTTACAGATCTTTTCCTGTAATTGATATCTAGTCTCATATCATTGTGGTCAGAAAAGATACTTGATACGATTTCAATCTTGTTAAATTTACTAAGGGTTGATTTGTGACCCCAGATATAATCTATCCTGGAGAATGTTCCATGAGCAATTGAGAAGAATATGTATTCCGTTGTGTTTGGATGGAATGTCCTATAAATATCAATTAAGTTCATCTTGTTTAATGTATCATTTAAAGCTTGTGTTTCCTTATTTATTTTCATTTTGGATGATCTGTCCATTGGTGAAAGTGGGGTGTGAAAGTCCCCTACTATGATTGTGTTACTGTCGATTTCCCCTTTTATGGCAGTTAGTATTTGCCTTATGTATTGAGGTGCTCCTATGTTGGGTGCATAAATATTTATAATTGTTATATCTTCTTCTTGGATCGATCCCTTGATCATTATGTAGTGTCCTTCTTTATCCGTTTTAATAGTCCTTATTTTAAAGTCTATTTTGTCTGATATGAGAATTGCTATTCCAGCTTTCTTTTGATTTCCATTTGCATGGATTATCTTTTTCGATCCCGTCACTTTCAGTCTGTATGTGTCCCTAGGTCTCAAGTGGGTCTCTTGTAGACAGCATATATACGGGTCTTGTTTTTGTATCCATTCAGTGAGTCTTTGTCTTTTGGTTGGAGTATTTAATCCGTTTACATTTAAGGTAATTATCGATATATATGTTTCTATTCCCATTTTCTTAATTGTTTTGGGTTTGTTATTGTAGGTCTTTTCCTTTTCTTGTGTTTCCTACCTAGAGAAGTTCCTTTAGCATTTGTTGTAAAGCTGCTATGGTGGTACTGAACTCTCTCAGCCTTTGCTTGTGTGTAAAGGTTTTAATTTCTCCATCAAATCTGAATGAGATCCTTGCTGGGTAGAGTAATCTTGGTTTTAGGTTTTTCTCCTTCATCACTTTAAATATGTCCTGCCACTCCCTTCTGGCCTGCAGAGTTTCTGCTGAAAGATCAGCTGTTAACCTTATGGGGATTCCCTTGTGTGTTATTTTTCCCTTGCTGCTTTTAATATGTTTTCTTTGTATTTAATTTTTGATAGTTTGATTAATATGTGTCTTGGCGTATTTCTCCTTGGAATTATTCTGTGTGTGACTCTCTGTGCTTCCTGGACTTGATTAACTATTTCCTTTCCCATATTAGGGAAGTTTTCAACTATAATCTCTTGAAATATTTTCTCAGTCCCCTTCTTTTTCTCTTATTCTTCTGGGACCCCTATAATTCAAATGTTGGTGTGTTCAGTGTTGTCCCAGAGGTCTCTGAGACTGTCCTTAGTTCTTTTCATTCTTTTTTCTTTATTCTGCTCTGCAGTAGTTATTTCCACTATTTTATCTTCCAGGTCACTTCTCCGTTCTTCTGCCTCAGTTATTCTGCTATTGATCCCTTCTGGAGAATTTTTAATTTTATTTATTGTGTTGTTCATCATTGTTTGGTTCCTCTTTAGTTCTTCTAGGTCCTTGTTAAACGTTTCTTGTATTTTCTCTATTTCTAAGATTTTGGATTATCTTTACTATCATTATTCTGAATTCTTTTTCAGGTAGACTATTTCCTCTTCATTTATTAGGTCTAGTGGGTTTTTATCTTGCTCCTTCATCTGCTGTGTGTTTTTCTGTCTTCTCATTTTGCTTAACTTACTGTGTTTGGGGTCTCCTTTCCGCAGGCTGCAGGTTCGTAGTTCCCGTTGTTTTTGGTGTCTGTCCCCAGTGGCTAAGGTTGATTCAGTGGGTTGTGTAGGCTTCCTGGTGGAGGGGACTAGTGCCTGTGTTCTGGTGGATGAGGCTGGATCTTGTCTTTCTGGTGGGCAGGTCCACATCTGGTGGTGTGTTTTGGGGTGTCTGTGGCCTTATTATGATTTTAGGCAGCCGCTCTGCTAATAGATGGGGCTCTGTTCCTGTCTTGTTAGTTGTTTGGCATAGGGTGTCCAGCACTATAGCTTGCTGGTCGTTGAGTGGAGCTGGGTCTTGGCATTGATATGGAGATCTCTGGGAGATTTTTGCCGTTTGATATTATGTGGAGCTTGGAGGTCTCTTGTGGACCAGTGTCCTGCACTTGGCTCTCCCACCTCAGAGGCACAGCCCTGACGCCTGGCTGGAGCACCAAGAGCCTGTCATTCACACGGCTCAGAATAAAAGGGAGAAAAAAGAGAAAGAAAGAAAGAAACAGGATAAAATAAAATAAAGTAAAATAAAATAAAGTTACTAAAATAAAAAAATAATTATTAAGAAAAAAATTAAAAAAGTAAAAACAAACAAAAACACTGGACAGAACCCTAGGACAAATGGTGAAAGCAAAGCTATACGGACAAAATCACACACAGAAGCATACACATACACTCACAAAAAGAGAAGATGAGGAAAAAGTAATATATCTTTGCTCCCAAAGTCCACCTCCTCAATTTGGGATGACTCGTTGTCTATTCATGTATTCCACAGATGCAGGTACATCAAGTTGATGGTGGAAATTTAATCCACTGTTCCCGAGGCTGCTGGGAGAGATTTCCCTTTCTCTTGTTTGTTCGCACAGCTCCCGTGGTTCAGCTTTGGATTTGGCCCCGCCTCTGCGTGTAGGTCGCATGAGGGCATCTGTGCTTCGCCAGACAGGACGGGGTTAAAGGAGCTGCTGATTCGAGGACTCTGGCTCACTCAGGCCGGCGGGGGGGGGGGGGTGGGGGGGGGGAGGGAGGGGGGTGCGGAGGCGGGGCGAGCCTGAGGCGGCAGAGGCCAGCGTGACGTTGCACCAGCCTGAGGCTCGCCGTGCGTTCTCCCGGGGGCATTGTCCCTGGATCCCGGGACCCCGGCACAGCCTCCCCGGAAGGGGGGTGTGGATAGTGACCTGTGTTCGCACACAGGCTTCTTGGTGGTGGCAGCAGCAGCCTTAGCGTCTCATGCCCGTCTTTGGGGTCCGCGCTGTTAGCCGCGGCTCGCTCCTGTCTCTGGAGCTCCTTTAAGCAGCGCTCTTAATCCCGTCTCGTCGCGCACCAGGAAACAAAGAGGGAAGAGAAAGTCTCTTGCCTCTTCGCCAGGTGCAGACTTTTCCCCAGACTCCCTCCCGGCTAGCCGTGGTGCACTAACCCCCTGCAGGCTGTGTTCGAAGCTCCCAGCCCCGCCCGCCCCGGCGGGTGAGCCGACAAGCCTCTCAGCCTGGTGAGTGCCGGTCGGCCCTGATCCTCTGTGCGGGAATCTCTCTGCTTTGCCCTCCGCACCCCTGTTGCTGTGTTCTCTTCCGCGGCTCCGACGCTTTCCCCCTCCGCCACCCGCAGTCTCCGCCCGCGAAGGGGCTTCTAGTGTTTGGAGCCCCTTTCCTCCTTCACAGCTCCCTCCCACTGGTGCAGGTCCCGTTCCTATCCTTTTGTCTCTGTTATTCTTTTTTCTTTTGGTCTACCCAGGTACGTGGGGAGTTTCTTGCCTTTTTGGAGGTCTGAGGTCTTCTGCCAGCGTTCAGTAGGTGTTCTGTAGGAGTTGTTCCACATGTAGACGTATTTCTGATGTGTCTGTGGGGAGGAAGGTGATCTCCGTGTCTTAGTCTTCCGCCATCTTGAAGCTCCCCCAAATCTTTAGACTTGTGTATTTCTCTGTCTTTTGGAAACATATATATATATATATATATATGTATACTCCTTTATGAATTTGAAACACGTGTCTAAAATAGAACTCTTATTTTTTTCCCTTTATTTCACTCACATTAGAGCATCCTCTTTTTATTTCCTGTCTCAGTGAATGGCATTGATTACCTATCTGGTTGCTTAAGCTGGAAACCTAGGAAACCATCCTAGACATTGCCGTCAGAGTGACCTATCTAAAATTAGCTTCCTCACACAAAGTCCTTTTCTTTGACACACTTTATAAATAAAATACAATTTAAGTCATTACCATAGCAAACAAGGGCTTGCATTACCTTTGCTTGAATTATCTTAGAAAACTTAAGACCTACCAGTATACAATTCACAATTTATGCTCTTGCCAAATTTAGCTATGGATTCTCTCTTGTTCCTGAAAATATGTCGTGTTATATTTTTGCCTTTGGCGTGAAGGTCTAGAAGATCTGTTGCACAACTGTCTTGAACTGACTACTTCCCGCTGGCCTTTCCAGGCTCAGTACATGTTATTTTCTATGGTGAACCTTCTCTGACCTCAGATCTCCCTTCCAATCTAGTGCCACTTCTGCACGCTCAACTCACCTCCTTTCTCTAATTTTACACACTTAGATAGTCATTTGTTAATCACAGATGTTTATTGAATACCTACCATAGAAATGGTCCCTTTTCCTCATAGAAAAATAGGCAGAATGACATAGGGGTAAGTAAGAGAATACTCAATAAATAGTTAAAGAGAAAAGATGATTACATGCCAGGGTACAAATTTTAAGGAAATAAAGAGTTATGTGATAAAGAGTATCTGGTGGTATTTGGGAGTACTTAGTGATCAAGAAGCAGCTTCTCTGAGCAGACAATAGTTGAACTACCCATAACAGAATGAACCAGCTTCATAAAAATTAACACAGCCAGAGGTTATAAGGCATGAAAGACCTTGTTGCATTCAAGGAACAAGTTGGAGACTGTGTGGCTTCCTGGGTGAGCAAGAAAGAGAGTGGCTTGAGATAACTGCAAACTGATAAGCAGAGTAGTATTCGGTGGGGACTTGCTGGTCGAAGTGGGCTTTAATTAAGAATAATGAAGGCCCTTTGAAGGCATGAAATTGCAAGAGGTGTTGGTGAAGAAAGGGGAAGAACAGGGTGAAATAATCTGATTAATAGTTTTGAAAACTTTACTCTTGCTTTTCTGTAGTGAGGAGAGAGACCACTTGGAAGTTGATTGTGTTGATCTAGGGGATAAAAAGGTCATGTACTTAGCATGTATCATCATATGTGCTATGGCCAGGATGGAGCACATCATAATGTTCTAAAATTTTCTATTACATCTATCCTGTGAACTTCATGTGGGCAGAGTGTTGGCATCCCAGAGGTATAGCATAGTGACCCGTGGATAAAAATCTGTTAATAAATATTTGTTACATGAGTTAGTATATTAAAGAGAAGGAAAAGACCAAAGAGGAATGAAAATTTTTTGATACGTCTCAAGTGTGTTTTTATAATATGACATTGTTTTTCATATAAAATTATACATGAACTGTAAATTAAAAAATAATTTTGAAGAGCTGTTGGTTTACTTTTCAGAGAGAATTTCAAGAAACCCTTAAAATTTGCCTATGAAGTGGTCATTGGCTAGCTTTGGAAAGTTTACCTTTTTGTTCTGGGAGGGATTGTGAATAAGACAGAGCAGAGGGGCAGGTGTAAGGCTTGCATATATGAAAAGCTTACAATAGACTCACATGCCCCAAATAGTTACTTTTTGTACATATAACAACTCATGGGTTTGTAAGCAGCTCTTAAAAAAAAATTAAACTATTATTGATTTACAAAAACATAGTGATTCAAGGTTTTTATAGACTTTATACCATTTAAAGTTACTATAAATATTGGCTATATTTCCCTGTGCTGTGCAGCATATCTTTGTATTTGATTTTGTAAATAAGGAGTTTGTACCTTTTAGTCCCCGCCCCTGTTTTGCCCCTCCCCCATTCCTCTCCCCATGGTTACCACTAGTTTGTTCACTATATTTGTGAATTTGTTTCCATTTTGTTACGTTCATTCGTTTTATTTTTTTAGATTTCACATATAAGTGATAACATACAGTATTTGTCTTTATCTGACTTACTTCACTAAGCATGATACCCTCCAGGTCCATCCATATTGTTGCAAATGGCAAATCTTCAACCAGCTTTTTTTCTGTTTTACTTTTTTTCTTTTTCTTTCTTCTTATTCCTTTTTTTTTTTTTGCGGTACACGGGCCTCTCACTGCTGTGGCCTCTCCTGTTGCAGAGCACAGGCTCCGGACGCGCAGGCTCAGCGGCCATGGCTCATGGGCCCAGCCGCTCCGCGGCATGTGGGATCTTCCCGGACCGGGGCGCGAACCCATGTCCCCTGCATCGGCAGGTGGACTCTCAACCACTGCGCCAGCAGGGAAGCCCTCTTCTTATTCCTTTTAAAGTCGATCCACTACTAGGCATTTCTATCAAAATGATTTAATTGGTCATTTGTATGAAATTAGAACTGGATAGGTTGTTAGACTGAGACAAGATCATAAGATTGGAATCAAACGAAATGTACTCTTTAAGGATAAATGTGGACTTGAAATGAAGAGGTTCATAGAACAAATCAGATTAATAAGGAAAGCACATCAGAATGTTTAGTGATGTGGAGGCATTGAATGCAGAAAATCCCACACCTACATGCAAGACATTTGTATGCTCCTTGAAGAAATTGATTGTATCTGTGGATTATTGCATCTTTGACAATTTCTGATTTATTCACAAGCACTAAAAAATATTTGTTGAATTAAATTTGGAGATGAGAAGGACCTATGAGGATGCTTGGCCTTATTTGATCTTAATTTTAGGAAAATGGCAGTAACTTCAGAAGTAAAAAGAGGCTATAGTTATAGCCTGATGTTTGAGAGGAAAAGTAATACAGACTAAAGCAATGGACACAAAATAATTTAGTGAGTTTTTGCACTGCTGCTAAAAATTAGAAAAGTGAATTAGGAAACAGTTTGAGGATAAGAGGAAAGATTTAATGAAGTAGAATAGATAGTAAAGGAAATAAATAAAAGGTAAAGGAATTTTCAAGGCTATGAACATAGATTATGGACAGTCAAGGGTAAATATTGATATGTGAAGAGGAAAGAAACAGTCAATTGTTGAAAAGATTTAGAACGTTTTTAAAAATATAAATTACTCCTCTAAATCTGATCAAAATTATTAAATATTCTGCATTCTTAGAAAAAAGAAAGAGACATGGGTTTTTGATATATCATATAGTTGATTCCAACCCTCATGGATGACTTTGATGGGTTCAGGAGTTCAGGTGAGGAGGTAACTACAGATGTGGTGGAAATAGCAAGAGACCTAGAATTAGAAGTTGATTCCAACCCTCATGGATGACGTTGATGGGTTCAGGAGTTCAGGTGAGGAAGTAACTACAGATGTGGCGGAAATAGCAAGAGAACTAGAATTAGAAGTGGAGCCTGAAGATGTGACTGAATTGCTGCAATCTCGTGATAAAACCTTAACAGATGAGGAGTTGCTTCTTATGGATGAGGAAAGAGAGTGGTTTCTTGAGATGGAATCTACTCCTGGTGTAGACACTGAAGATTATTAAGATGAAAACACAGGGTTTAGAACATGACATAAACTTATTTCATAAAGTAGCAGCAGGGTTTGAGAGGACTGACTCCAATTTTGAAAGAAGTTCTACTGTGGGTAAAATGCTGTCAAACAGCATGGCGCGCTACAGAGAAATCGTTCGTGAAAGGCAGTCAATGGATGTGACAGACTTCATTGTGGTCTTATTTTAAGAAATGGTCACAGCCACCCCAGCCTTCTGCAGCCACTACTCTGATCAGTCAGCAGCATCAATATCAAGACAAGACTCTCCATCAGCAAAAAGATTATGACTCGCTGAAGGTTCAGGTGGTTGACATTTTTTCGCAATGGTCTATTTTTTAATTAAGGTATTTACATTGGCTTTTTTTAGACATAATGCCATTGCACAATTAATAAACTACAGCATAGTGTAAATATAACATTTATATGCACTGGGCGACCAAACAATTCATGTTATTTACTTTATTGTGATATTCACTTTATTTCAGTGGTCTATAAGCCAACCCACAATATCTCCAAGGTCTGTCTGTAGTTTAAAACTGTCAAGAGCCAAATGATACAATTTCTCATTCAGTGATATTCAGAGAAATCATTTGGCTTCATGTCTCGAAGTTTTATAAGATGAAATTAAATTATTTTAAGTTTACGAGAATCTTTGTAGTCAGATACGTTTATTACTGTAGTACTGTATTTAGTGGAAAAAAAATCCACATATGAGTGGACCTGTGCAGTTCAAACCCGTATTGTTCAAGGATCCACTGTACTTGTGGTTTTTTATTATTTTTTTTAGGTAGTTTTAAAAAAGATGTATTTATTATTTATATATTTAATTTATTTTTGGCTGCATCAGGTCTTAGTTGCAACACGCGGGATCTTCGTTGTGATGTTATGATAACATTAGCTTGTATAAAAAAAAAGAGGTCAGTCTTTAGGAAAACCAGTTCAATTCATTACACAGAGCTTATACATATAATTCGAATCACATACCTTTCCAGCATAAGAATTATCCGCTGTGGGCTTTCTGTTTTAATTAAAGAAAAACAATACAATTCAAGAAGTTATCATCATTTCTTAATATTTGTTTAAAGAACAAGTCACTTAAGGATCTAATTTATTGGGAGAGACCACTCTGGTGTGTTTGTGTAAATGTGCATAGAAAATAAAGATACTTAGAATAATAACTCTCCCTCTCGCATTCATTTTCTGGCTTTTTCTCTATAAAAGAAACACTTCAGTAATTTGACTATTAGCTTAAAATTTCTGATGATTTGCTTAGGAACTGAACTGAAGATTATCTTATATTACATATGAATGAATGTAATTTGGATATCATATTTTAAAATTTCTCTAAATATTAAAAATATATGCTTATTTAGTGAATACAAAAGAGTGTGAACAGATTACCTTTGTTCCCACCATCCACAGGCAACTGTTCTTGACATTTGCATAATTTTCCTTCTAAATATTCATCTGTGTATTTACAAATAAATGTGATGACTATTGATTAAACAATTTTGTATCTGCTTTTTCACTTAGTCGTTCCTCACGTGGACAATGGCTGTTTAACAATCTTTGAAAACATAGTTTTAAGGCTGCAGTGCAGTTTGGTCATGACCTACTTAACTATGCTTTCACTGCTGAATGTTTCATTTTTAATTTTTCATTGTATAAATAGTCCTAATCAAATAGCTTTATATACTTAGCCCTTGATCTTCTCTGTTAGACAAGACTCACTCTTTTATTTGTAAATGCCATAGACATTAAAACCAAAAGCAAAAATAGTGTGTTGGACATTTTGACAGTTTGCTGGGTCACAGAATCCAAACGGTTGTCCACAGTGGAAGGGGTGGCATGAGGACTCCAAAACATTTGGAGCTTCTGACTCAAAAAAAACCAACAGAACAAAACATTGATCCTCTGAGTTTCTTGTTCTCCATAAGGTTGTGTGTTAACTTGCCTCTTCTCTCCTTCCTCTGCTTCTCTTGAGTACATGGAATACAGATGCTGCAGTTGCTGTCCTCTTAATATCTTTAATCACTGGTAAGAAGCTCACACAAATTTCTCTCACTCTGTCTCCAGACACAGAAATTCAGGGAGGGTGCTCTGAGTCAGCTTGGGTCTCGTGCTCATGGCTGAAGCGCCCACACTTGCTAGGAGGGCAGCAGGGTGCTGTGAATAACCGAGCTTGAGCCAGGTGTCCACCAGTGGATAGCGTTTATATCCATATTATAGCATCTTTGCTTTTTCTTAAGCTAAGTGTGTATAGGAGACATAAACCATTCGGAAGGACCCTGTGACAGGCAAGTCATACTGCAAGAGTAATCCCCATCATTCTGCTATTAGAAACCAGATCCTTCCTATTAGGGCAGGGCCTGGCTGTGAAAGCTTGGATATTATGACTTTTAAAGTGGTATGGTACAAATTAATTGGTTGGGGAAAGAGGAATGTGGGTGAGATCTTCTGATGGTTAAAATTAGACCTTCTGATGAGCTCAGCTGTGAAGTTTAAGACTTAATATATTACCAGAGAAGTCAGGAACACAGTTTCTTGAGCACAACTGAAAACATACCTGCATCAAGCTGTTAAAATGATGGCAGTTGAGTGGTAAGGGTGGAGACCTTCACCTGATCTAGTTCTGGAAGATGCAGCATATACAGAATGACATCTGGAGCTTCATGCATGGTTTCTCCATATCTCCTGGGATGTGGTCTTAACCTTAATGCAACCAAATGTTTTCCAAACCAGGGGCTCCTCCCTGCTAACTAGGTTTTAGTAACATAGTACATGCAACAAATTTTCTTCTTTGCACTCAACCAACCAACTAAAATCTATATGTAACAACGTGTCTGGAATAAGCAGATATACCTACCCTGCTAATGAAGTTAGGGATACATTCTTTATGCCAGGCCTGTGCTCCCTGCCCCCATCTTCAGATGTATCCTATACTCTGAACCTAGTACATCTTAATAAACAGTAACTTTTTCATAAACTTTATGATATTGGATGTGGCTACATTTCTCAACTTGCATGGGCCGCAAGACACCAACTAGAAAGAATTTGAGCTCTGTTTTCCCATTTACATTAAGTATGCCCAGACATGTATTATAAACTACAGGAACAAAGGGAAAACCAGAGTGTGGGGAGAAGCGATAGACTGGTTAAGAGAAAATAGCCCGGATGAAGGAAAAGTCTGGCAGGTAAAGTGGGATGACTGTCAGGTCATGGAGGTTTAGATCATTGCTCTTCGATAACTCCTGCCTCGTGCCACGCCCCCCAGTGCTTTGGGGATTTAGTGCTTTGTTTTGGCCAAATATGTGACTAGTTGAAACTCCAAGTGCTCTGTAGTGAGAACAGTCCTCTGAAACTCTGGGTAGAACCATCAAATGTTTTTGGTAGAGACAGTGACCCAGGGATCTTAGAGCTTCCTGGGATAGAGTAGCAGACACCACTGAAAAGAGACTACAGATGCACAGGGTCTTATGAGGTGTGAGACCACTCTCTGTTTTCCCACCAGGTATAAGCCAGGAATGTGAGCCTAACTAAGACCCACAATACAGTCCTGTGGATGTCCTGGGTTTCTTGGCAATGTCTGGGAAAGGAGAATCTCTGGACGAGGTGAGACTTCCTGAAAGACAAATTGATGAGGCTAGGATCGAAGATTCAGGATATCATTGTAAATGTGACACATAGTGTATCCTTCTTGATGAAACTCAAGACATGAAGAGAGAAATATTTATTAAATCTGTGTTTGAGAAGAATTTTCTAAGTTTAAAAGCAGTGGAAGATTTAGTGAAAGCATAGGCACATGCATTTGATTACTAAGAAGGAAAAAGCATTCTTGCATCATTAAAATCCACCCCAAATGAAAAAGGAGTGAACAAACAGAAAGCAAACTGCTGCAAACACATGTAACAGAAGGTACCCTTCTTTATGTACTGAGAATTAGTTCAAATCATTAAGAAAACATTTAACGAGAAAAACATGAATAGTGTAAATAATACAGGGTGAATATTTACCAACTTCAGAGAAAAAACTATTTTCAAACCAATTTTGTGTATGATTTTCATACCCACTCTCCACACATGCATATATATGTGTGTATATATATTGATACATAGCAGTATATTTCCATTAATATGGGTGATCATTTCTTATGTGTTTTCTCTGCTTTTGGCAATTAAAATGTTTATTCTTTTTTTTAGTACATCTCTATTTTATTTTTTATTGAAGTATAGTGGATTTACAATGTTGTATTAGTTTCAAGTGTAGAGCACAGTGATTCAGTTATATATATAACCTTTTCCAGATTCTTTTCCCTTACATGTTATTACTAAATAGTGAGTATAGTTCCCTGTGCTATAAAGTAGGTCCTTGTTGGCAAAAACGTTTATTCTTTTTTTTTTTTTTGCGGTACGCGGGCCTCTCTCTGTTGTGGCCTCTCCCGTTGCGGGGCACAGGCTCCGGACGCGCACGCTCAGCGGCCATGGCTCACCGGCCCAGCCGCTCCGCGGCATGTGGGATCTTACCAGACTGGGGCACAAACCCGTGTCCCCTGCATCGGCAGGCGGACTCTCAACCACTGCGCCACCAGGGAAGCCCCAAAACGTTTATTCTTAAGAAATAAATACGGTTTTATTTTAATGAATATTTTGAAATTATATCTCCTTAAACATATTCTCAAGTTACTGTTTTTCCCTAATCCTCATGTGTCAAGCCACATTTATACCTGGTTAAAGCATAGACTCCTTATCATCTGGATTAGCTGACATGTAGAGACAGTAAATTACACTTCCTATTTCATGATTTCCAGGGCTTTATCTGGGAGTGAACAGTTCAGTAATAAAGGCAAAACGCTCACATACTTCAGGAGTATATTTGCATTATGATGCCCTAAGAGGGCTGTATGATTCTGGGACTCAATTCTACAAGGCCAGTAAGGACTATTATCTGTAAATATGGGTACCTATTAGCTTTGCACTGATAGTAGGGGTTCATTCCTCATGAGTCTGTTTATGCAATAAATAGGTATCTGGTTCTTCTCTATGTCAGACATTGCACTAGGGTGCACAGATGAATAAGAGTGTTTTCTAATTGCCTATGATGAGGAAAGATTAAAATATATGAGTTTCTTTTGAGGTTAAGTCAGTATTTTGTCGTCATCTTGAAGGTTATCATTCTCTTGAGGCTTGTAGTCACTATGCTTTCTACTTACCTTTTCTTGTACATTAATACTAGGTTCGTTACCCCAAAAGGTATATGGAAGTTCCAGACTAGTTCACAAAATATAATGTTATGTATTTATTGCTCATTCCTAAATTTTATGATGGAGAAATGTTGGATGCATGCAGTTTTCTTTTTGAATTTTATTTTTTATACAGGAGTTTCTTATTAGTTATATATTTTATACATATTAGTGGATATATGTCAATCCCAGTCTCCCAGTTCATTCCCCCAGTGCTTTCCCCCCTTGGTGTCCATATGTTTGTTCTCTACATCTGTGTCTCTATTGCTGCCTTGCAAACCAGTTCATCTGTACCATTTTTCTAGATTCCACATAGATGCGTTAATATATGGTATTTGTTTTTCTCTTTCTGACGTCACTCTGTGTGACAGTCTCTAGGTTCTTCCACGTCTCTACAAATGACCCAATTTTGTTCTTTTTTATGGCTGAGTAATATTCCATTGTATATATGTACCATATCTTCTTTATCCATTAGTCTGTTGATGGGCATTTAAGTTGCTTCCATCACCTGGCTCTTGTAAATAGTGCTGCAATGAACACTGGGGTGCATGTGTGTATTTTGAATTATGGTTTTCTCTGGTTATATGACCAGTGGTGAGATTGCTGGTCATATGGTAATTCTAGTTTTAGTTTTTTAAGGAACCTCCATACTGTTCTCCATAGTGGCTGTATCAATTTACATTCCCACCAACAGTACAAGAGGGTTCCCTTTTCTCCACACCCTCTCCAGCATTTGTTGTTTGTAGATTTTCTGATGACGCCCATTCTAACTGGTGTGAGGTGATACCTCATTGTAGTTTCGATTTGCATTTCTCTAATAATTAGTGATGTTGAGCAGCTTTTCTTGTGCCCCTTGGCCATCTGTATGTCTTGTTTGGAGAAATGTCTATTTAGGTCTTCCCATTTTTGGATTGGGTTGTTTGTTTTTTAATATTGAGCTGCATGAGCTGTTTATATATTTTGGAGATTATTCCTTTGTCTGATTCATTTGCAAATATTTTCTCCAATTCTGAGAGTTGGCTTTTTGTCTTATTTATGGTTTCCTTTGCTGTGCAAAAGGTTTTAAGTTTCATTAGGTCCCATTTGTTTTTGTTTTTATTTCCATTACTCTAGGAGGTGGGTCAGAAAGGATCTTGCTGTGATTTATGTCATAGAGTGTTCTGCCTATGTTTTCCTCTAAGAGTTTGATAGTTTCTGGCCTTACATTTAGGTCTTTAATCCATTTTGAGTTTATTTTTGTGTATGGTGTTAGGGAGTGTTCTAATTTCATTCTTTTACATGTAGCTGTCCAGTTTTCCTAGCACCACTTATTGAAGAGGCTGTCTTTTCTTCATTGTATATCCTTGCCTCCTTTGTCATAGGTTAGTTGACCATTGGTGCATGGGTTTATCTCTGGGCTTTCTGTCCCGTTCCATTGATCTGTATTTCTGTTTTTATGCCAGTACCATATTGTCTTGATTACTGTAGCTTTGTAGTATATTCTAAAGTCAGGGAGTCTGATTCGTCCTGCTCCGTTTATTTATTTATTTTTTTTGGTACACGGGCCTCTCACTGCTGTGGCCTCCCCTGTTGCGGAGCACAGGCTCTGGATGTGCAGGCTCAGTGGCCATGGCCAATGGGCCCAGCGGCTCCGCGGCACGCGGGATCCTCCCAGACCAGGGCACGAACCCACGTCCCTTGCATCGGCAGGCAGGCTCCCAGCCACTGCGCCACCAGCGAAGCCCTCCTGCTCCGTTTTTTTCCCTCAAGATTTCTTTGGCTATTCGGGGTCTTTTGTGTCTCCATACAAATTTTTAAGATTTTTTTGTTCTAGTTCTGTAAAAAATGCAATTGGTAGTTTGATAGGGTTTGTATTGAATCTGTAGATTCCTTTGGGTAGTATAGTCATTTTCACACTATTGATTCTTCCAATCCAGGAACATGGTATATATCTCCATCTGTTTGTGTCATCTTTGATTTTTTTCATCAGTGTCTTATACTTTTCAGAGTACAGGACTTTTATCTCTTTAGGTAGGTCTATTCCTAGGTATTTTATTCTTTTTGTGGCAATGGTGAATGGGCTTCCTTAATTTCTTCCTTAATTTCCTTCCTTAATTTCTCTTTCTGGTCTTCCATTGTTGGTGTATAGGAATGCAAGAGATTTCTGTGCATTAATTTTGTATCCTGCAACTTTACCACATTCATTGATTAGCTCTAGTAGTTTTCTGGTGGCATCTTTAGGGTTTTCTGTGTATAGTATCATGTCATCTGCAGACAGTGACAGTTTTACTTCTTCTTTTCCAATTTGTATTGCTTTTATTTCTTTTCCTTCTCTGTTTCCCACGGTCAGGACTTCCAAAACTATGTTGAATAATAGTGGCAAGAGTGGACATCCTTGTCTTGTTTCTGATCTTAGAGGAAATGCTTTCAGGTTTTCACCATTGAGAATGATTTTTGCTGTGGGTTTGTCATACATGGCCTTTATTATGTTGATAATAAAGATAGGTTCCCTGTATGCCCACTTTCTGGAGAGATTTTATCATAAATGGGTGTTGAATTTTGTCCATGCTTTTTCTACATCTATTGAGATGATCATATGGTTTTTATTCTTCAATTTGTTAATATGGTAATCACATTGATTGATTTGCATATATTGAAGAATCCTTGCATCCCTGGGATAAATCCCACTTGATCATGGTGTATGATCCTTTTAATGTGTTGTTGGATTCTGTTTGCTATTATTTTGTTGAGGAATTTTGCATCTATATTCATCAGTGATATTGGCCTGTAATTTTCTTTTTTTGTAGTATCTTTGTCTGGTTTTGGTATCTGGGTGATGGTGGACTTGTAGAATGAGTTTGGGAGTGTTTCTTCCTCTGCAATTTTTTGGAAGATTTTGAGAAGGATGGGTGTTAGTGCTTCTCTAAATGTTTGATAGAATTCACCTGTGAAGCCATCTGCTCCTGGACTTCAGTTTGTTGGAAGATTTTTAATCACAGTTTCAATTTCATTCCTTGGGATTGGCCTGTTCATATTTTCTGTTTCTTCCTGGTTCAGTCTTAGAAGGTTATACCTTTCTAAGAGTTTGTCCATTTCTTCCAGGTTGTCCATTTTATTGCATAGGGTTGCTTGTAGTAGTCTCTTCGGATGCTTTGTATTTCTGCAGTGTCCGTTGTAACTTCTCCTTTTTCATTTCTAATTTTATTGATTTGAGTCCTCTTCCTTTTTTTCTTGATGAGTCTGGCTAAAGGTATATCAATTTTGTTTATCTTCTCAAAGAACAAGCTTTTAGTTTTACTGATTTTGCTATTGTTTTCTTTCTTTCTGTTTCATTTATTTCTGCTCTGATCTTTGTTATTTCTTTCCTTCTACTAAGTTTGGGCTTTGTTTGTTCTTCTTTCTCTAGTTCCTTTAGGTGTAATGTTAGATTGTTTATTTAAGATTTTTCTTGTTTCTTGAGGTAGGGTTGTATTGCTATAAACTTCCCTCTTAGAACTGCTTTTGCTGCATCCCATAGGTTTGGATCATCATATTTTTGTTTTCATTTGTCTCTAGGTAATTTTTGATTTCCTCTTTGATTTCTCCAGTGATCTCTTGTTTATTTAGTAGCATATTGTTTAGCCTCCATGTGTTTGTGTTTTTAAAATTTGTTCCCTGTAATGGATTTCTAATCTCATAGCATTGTGGTCAGAAAAGATGCTTGATATGATTTCAGTTTTCTTAAACTTACCGAGGCTTGATTTGTGACCCAAGATGTGATCTGTCCTGGAGAATGTTCCGTGTGCACTTGAGAAGAAAGTGTAATCTGTTCTTTTTGGTTGGAATGTCTTATAAATATCAGTTAAATCTATCTGGTCTGTTGTGTCATTTAAATCTTGTGTTTCCTTATTAATTTTCTGTCTGGATGATCTGTCCATTGGTGTAAGTGAGGTGTTAAAGTCCCCCACTATTATTGTGTTACTATCGATTTCCTCTTTTATAGCTGTTAGCAGTTGCCTTATGTATTGAGTTGCTCCTATGTTGGGTGCATATATATTTATAATTGTTATATCTTCTTCTTGGATTGATCCCTTGATCATTATATATTGTCCTTCCTTGTCTGTTGTAACATTCTCTATTTTAAAGTCTATTTTATCTGATATGAGTATTGCTACTCCAGGTTTCTTTTGATTTCCATTTGCATGGAATACGTTTTTCCATCCCCTCACCTTCAGTCTGTATGTGTCCCTAGGTTTGAAGTAGCTCTCTTGCCCACAGCATATAGATGGGCCTTGTTTTTGCATCCATTCAGCGAGCCTGTGTCTTTTGGTTGGAACATTTAATCCATTCACATTTAAGGTAATTATCGATATGTATGTTCCTATTACTATTTTCTTAATTGTTTTGGGTTTGTTTTTGTAGGTCGTTTTCTTCTCTTGTGTTTCCCACTTAAAGAAGTTCTTTTAGCATTTATTGTAGAGTTGGTTTGGTGGTGCTGAATTCTCTTAGCTTTTGCTTGTCTGTAAAGCTTTTGATTTCTCCCTTGAATCTGAATGAGATCATTGCTGGGTAGAGTAATCTTGGTTGTAGTTTCCTCCCTTTCATCACTTTAAGTATACTGTGCCAGTCCCTTGTGACTTGTAGAGTTTCTGCTGAGAAATCAGCTGTTAACCTTATGGGGGTTCCCTTTTATGTTATTTTTTGTTTTTACCTTGTTGCTTTTAATGATTTTTCTTTGTCTTTAATTTTTGTCAGTTTGATTACTATGTGTCTCGGCATGTTTTTCCTTGGGTTTATCCTGCCTGGGACTCCCTGCACTTCCTGGACTTGAGTGGCTATTTCCTTTCCCATTTTAGGGAATTTTTCAACTATAATCTCTTCAAATATTTTCTCAGGTACTTTCTCTCTCTCTTCTCCTTCTGGGACCCCTATAATGTGAACGTTGGTGCATTTAATATTGTCCCAGAGGTCTCTTAGGCTGTCTTCAGTTCTTCATTCTTTTTTCTGTTCTGCAGTTCTGCAGCAGTGAATTCTACCATTCCCTCTTCCAGGTCACTTTTCTGTTCTTCTGCCTCAGTTACTCTGCTATGGATTCCTTCTAGTGTATTTTTCATTTCAGTTATTGTATTGTTCATCTCTGTTTGTTTGTTCTTTAATTCTTCTAGGTGTTTGTTCCTTAATTCTTCTAGGTCTTCATTTCTTGCATCTTCTCGATCTTTGCCTCCATTTTTTCCCCAAGGTCCTGGATCATCTTCACTATCATTATTCTTAATTCTTTTTCTGGAAGGTTGCCTATCTCCACTTCAGTTAGTTGTTTTTCTGGGGTTTTATCTTGTTCCTTCATGTGGGACATAGACAAAATGAAAAGGAAGAGGACTGTCTTTCTGTGAATGTCGTTTTCGTTCCGCAGGCTGCAGGACTGTAGTTCTTCTTGCCTCTGCTGTCTGCACTCCGGTGGATGAGGCTATCTAAGAGGCTTATGCAAGCTTCCTGATAGGAGGGACTGGTGGTTGGTAGAGTGGGGTGTTGCTGTGGTGGGCAGAGCTCAGTAAAACTTTAATCTGCTTGTCTGCTGATGGGTGGAGCTGATTTCCCTCCCTGTTGGCTGTTTGGCCTGAGGCCACCCAGCAGTAGAGGGTACACACTCTTTGGTGGGGCTAATGGCAGACTCCAGGAAGGCTCACACCAAGGAGTACTTCCCAGAACTTCTGCTGCCACTGTCCTTGTCCCCACAGCGAGCCACAGCTACTCTCCACCTATGCAGGAGACCCTGTAACACTGGCAGGTAGGTCTGGTTCAGTCTCCTATGGGGTCACTGCTCCTTCCCCCTGGGTCCTGATGTGCACACTACTTTGTGTGTGCCCTCCAAGAGTGGAGTCTCTGTTTCCCTCAGTCCTGTCGAAGTCCTGCAGTCAAATCCTGCTAGCCTTCAAAGTGTGATTCTCTGGGAGTTCCTCCTCCCTAGGTTGGGAAGCTTGACGTGGGGCTCAGAACCTTCACTACAGTGGGTGGACTTCTGTGGTATAATTGTTCTCTAGTTTGTGAGTCACCTACCCAGTAGTTATGGGATTTGATTTTATTGTGATTGCGTCCCTACTACGGTTCCATTGTGGCTTCTCTTTCGTCTTTGAACGTGGGGTGTCTTTTTTGGTGAGTTCCAGTGTCTTCCTGTCAGTGATTATTCAGCAGTTAGTTGTGATTCGGGTGCTCTCCCTAAACCCGAGGACACATCTTGCTACTGGATGCTCAAAATAAATTGTGATAAAGCACAGATATTCACAGACACAGTTCATAGCTATGGCAACTTGTTGCTGAGTGTATTTCCCAGGGAAAGAGCTTGGTGGTGCCACTCGTGATGTTCAGGGTGCATGCTACCTCTATAATGGCTCCCTGCTTGAGCGCTGAGGCACCTTCCAGTCAGCGTTCGGACCTCGTGCAATTGACCCAGTGGTCTTTCCGGCCACTTCTGGCCTTTTCTGCAGTTTTTAATAAACATAATTGTGAAGAATGTGAAGAATGCAATGTTGCTTAATAATCGTCGTAATAATATCAATAACTGGCATTGTGCTGTGCTTTCACTGTGTTCCAGGCACTGTTCCCTGTGCTCTAACATGTGTATCTCTTTGTATTTTTGCAACAGTCCTGAGATAGGTATTCATATCTGTTATCATAGTTCTGATAGCCAAGAACCTTTGTTAAGGACTGAATGTGTCTTTTTAAAATTCATATGTTGAAATGCTACCCTCACGGTGTGATGGTATTAGGAAGTGGGACCTTTGAGGGGTAACTAGGATTAGATGAGGTCATGAGGGTTGAGTCTTCATGAATGGGATTAGTGCCCTTATAAGACGCAGAGAGAGCTTGCTTCCTCTCTTTGTTCTGTCATGTGAAGATACAAAGAGAGGTCAGCTATTTGCAACCCAGTAGCAGACTCTCGCCATAGCCCTAACACATTGGCACACTGATCTCAGACATACAGACTACAGATGTGTGAGAAATAAATTTCTGTTGTTTATAAACCAGTTAATCTATGGTACTCTTTTATAGCAGTCTAAACTGACTAATACAACTTCTGATAACCGAAAGCTGTTTTCATTCATTTTATGTCAAAGTATATTTGGTGTTAAAATTCTGAGCTGAACTGATCTGAGGTTAATATTAGTCTTTAACCAAACCTACTCTGTGTGAATATTTATATGTTTAACTGAAAAAAAATTTGTCTTTTTTTATGGGTACCGCTGTAGTTGTTATAGAATACGTGGAATATAGAGTGAATTACCCCAGTATAATATGGCTTATGTTGAGAAATACATCTGGCCATAGGGTTTTAGAAAAGGAATTGTGGAATTGTTTCTAATCCCCATTTACTAAGGAAACTGAGGCTCAAAGTGCTCGAGAAATCTGACCAGAGTCACACAGTCTGTGTATAGTACTAGTATTGAAACCCAGTCTTAGAAGGCTAAAAGTCATTTTCCTGTCTAGAGTTCATAAGTTACTAATCGAGTTCATGTATGAATGAACTCGATGATTGTATGCAAGTAATGTATGAATAGAGATTAATGAATAACTGCTGTCGAAACATTGTAATTAAGAGGAAAGAGTTTTGTTTGGGTATCTTAAAAAAAAAAACAACTTCTAACCAAATTTCTATTACTAACTAGCTACGTGACCTTGAGCAAGTCTCTTAAATTATCTCTGTCCTAAATTCTTGATCCTGTGTTGAGGATCATTATACCTGCCTTACAAAAATCTTGTAAAGCTACAATGCTGTAATTGTGGTGAGAGCACTTTGAAACTAATTAGTGCTGTACTTATATAAGATGTTATTATAACAGTTTCATAATATAGAGATATTTTTACTCCTTTAAATTGAAAAGAACATTAGAAATGTTTCAAACTTCAAATACTCAAGAGAAGCATTTTCCAAAGTGTGTTTCACAGGACACTAATCTGCAAAATGCTCCAGGACTAAAAGACTGTTGTGATCCAATACAGTTGGAAAAAGATACTTATTATATCTCCCTCTTGAAGATTCACAAGGCTAATGCAGATACTAAAGGCTTTTAGAGGCTTGCTTAAAGAGAGCTTTTTTTGTCATTTTCTCTTTTTTTTTTTTTTTGCTGTATTTAACCCAGGATTTTATTAAGCTGCCTTCCAGTAGCACCTTTAAACATCTTGTGGAACCATTTGGCTGAACGTGTTACAGGAAATTTTATCTCCACATGGAAAATTATTTAGCTTTTTTATGAATACCATCAATTCTATTTATATTTAGAAAAGTATACAGTTTTCCCCCTCATAACGTGTGTTTTTCACCAAGACTTCTTCAATAATGATATAGTGGTATAGAAACTCATTAGAATTCATTAACATTGTTGTAGGCATACAACATACAAATCTCATCAACTTTTAAAGGGTTCTCATTTATCCAATTTTTTCTTACTTTATTTATGGTAAAACACTGTATCCACCATTCTTTGGAATATTCTTCTTGGAATAACTCTGATGGTTAATTTTGTGTGTCAACTTGACTGGGATACAGGGTATCCAGGTATTCGGTCAACCGTTATTCTGGATGTTTCTATGAGAGTGTTTGTGAATTTAACATTTAAGTCAATAGACTGAGTAAAGCAGATTGCTCTCCCTAATATGGGTGAGCCTTGACAATCAGTTGAAGGCATGAGTAGATCAAAAGGCTGACACCTCCCCCCCACCCCACAACTTGACTAAGAGGAAGTTCCTCCTGCCTAACTGCCTTCAACTTGTGACAGAGGTTTTCATACTGCCTTTCAATATACTGCCAAAGTGAAACTTTGACTCTTTCTGGATACTGATCCTACCAGCCTTTGGAATGGAACTATACCATAAGCTTTCATGGTTCTCAGGTCTTCAGACTTTGACTGGAACTATCCTTTGACTCCCCTTGGTCTCCCTTTCTCTCTATCTCTCTGTCTGGGGAACCTAAGACATATTTTGGTACTGAGACTGGTTTTAGAGGATCAGAATTTTACGATGAATTTTATGAATTGGTTCTGGTGCCTCTAGAATTGACTATATGGTTAGATGTAAAGATGCTAATGACTCTGTTTCCAGTAGTAAAGAGAACACTGATAGTCCGTGGCATGATTTGGCCATAGAGATATGCAAAATATCTCCATAGGATTTTCCTAATTGACCCCTTAGAAGAAGCAAGAATCTGGATGTCTGTGTACATGATACTTTTGAACATTTTTCTCAGACAAACAGATATAACAAGACTGGCTGGTTTCTCCTAATACGGATGGAAAAGTTGGGAAAGAAAAGAATGAGCTCAGGGATTTGAATTCTCATTTCAAGCACTGCATAAATGACCTAAAGCTTTTGTGTGTGCCCTAAAGGAGACCCTTATCTCTTGTAGTCTTAAGGCTGAGATTGCTAAAAAAGTCAAACAAAAAAAATCTCATCCTTTCAGTGGCTAAATGCAATTTGAACTGCAACCTCACAGGGTATCATTGCTAAGTGAGGGCATTAATTGGGGCAGAATGGGGTCCTGAATGGGAACATGTAGAAAGACTCTGATGAAACTGGGGAGATTAAGCCCCTAAATTCTGATGAATCTTCTTTCCAATGGAAGAGTCCTCTCTGTTCCCAGTGGAAGTGATCTCTCCACCCCGATCTGAAGGGATAAACCCTGCAGTGCCTGAGGAAACGATATTGGTCTCTCCTGAGGCAGTTGCCATACAAGATAATACCGATTCTCCTCAGCACCCACACCCATCACCCGTCTTTGCTTCTATACCTATAACTAGACTCAAGTCCTAGCAGGTCTGTACAGGTGAGGGATAGAATATGACCCATAGGAGATGTGCTACATTCCAAAAGAACTACTTGAGTCTTCTAATTTATACAGATGGAAGTCTAGGGAGCCTGTGAGGGGGTAGATATCAAAAGTGTTGGATAATGGTGGAAGGAACGTAAAGTTGGGTCAGGTTGAATTTACTGATTCACTGAGGGCTCACTGAGCAAGGATTCTGTGTTTAGCGGGTCGGCTGAGCTGTCAGACCGAGGGCTATGACAGTTTGGTTGGTTGACTGACTAAAGCAGGGATCAGGAGGTGGTCCACAGTGAACAAGGTGAAAGTGCCTGCCCTACCTTGCTTTAGTGCAGAGGAAGGGATTCAAAGACTTGGGGAGACTGGAATGTTAGAGTGTGTTTGTCATTTAAGACTTACCCACACGGAGAGCATCCAGAAGATGTAGCTTTCACCACGACTGTGAGAAATCAAGTTGTGATGGAAGCCCCAGCATCTTTGAAGAGCTCCACGATTGTTCTTCTCTGCAACCAAACCTCACAGTGGGAACCGCGGTCATTGAATTGGTAAACCTAAATGCCACTGGAATAATTGGATCCTGGGTAACAGGGGCCAGTTGGTGGCAGGCAAGGTGGGTGTGGATACGGTCATGGACAGCAGAATCAAAGCAGCAGTCAGACTAGCCTGACTCATGCAGACCATGGCCGTGGCTAGTTCATCATGGTGCCCCTAGATGTGAAACAGCTAGGAAGCCTGTTCCATTCTCACTTAATCTGTAGAACCAGACATATTTTAGGCCAAGTGAACAAAAATCTGACGTAAGTCATAAAAACAGAGTGGTGGCCTCTCAGTCTCTGACTTGAGCCAGTTTACAGACTCCACACCCCTTGAATGAATGATGGGGAGGTGGGGTCCCCTTAAAGAAGAACCCCTGTTGCCAAAAATGTATACTGTTAATCTTTCTCTCAGCTTCCCCCAAAGGGATCCATGGCGTTTTACCAGGGTCCACTGGGAAAAAGGAAATAACTGGGCCTTTGGGGGAATATTGGACACTTATTCCAGAGATCCAAAATATCACTGTGGCCCTCCAGTCAGAGTAGGGGCTTATGGAGGTCAGCCGAGCAATGGAGTTGTAGATCAGGTCCCTCTCAGTGTTGGCCCAGTATGTCCCTGAACCCAGTCTGTAACCATTTCCTCAGTTCTGGAGTGCCTAGGCAGGGCAGACATCCTTAGCAGCTGGCAGAATCTCCATATTGGGGATTCTGACCAGTGGAGTGAGGGCCATTATGCTGGGAAAAGCCAAGTGGAAGCCACCACAACTGCCTCTGCCTAAGAAGATACTAAACAAAAGCCATACTGGATTCCTGGAGGGATTGCAGAGATTGGTGCCACCATTAGGGATTTGAAAGTTGCAGGGGTGGCGTCATCTAATTTATCCCCATTCAACTCACCTCTTTAGCCTGGTGCAGAAGATGGATGCATCCTGGAGAATGATGGTGGATAATTGTAGGCTTAACTAGGCTGTAAATTCAATTGCAGGTGCTGTGCCAGATGTGGTTTCATTGTTTGGGCAAATTAAGACATCCCCTGTACCTGGTTTGGAGCTATTGATCTGACAAATGCTTTTTTTCCTCTCTCCCTGTTACGAAAGACCACCAGAAGCTGGTTACTTTCAGCTGGCAAGGTCAGAAAAATACCTACATTGTCCCACCTTAGGGGTATATCAGCTCTCCAGCCCTATGTCATAATTTAGTTCACGGGGATCTTACTTGCCTTTCCCCTCCATAAGATATTATTACACTGGTCCATTATTACACTGATGACTTTATGCTAATTTTTTTTTTTTTTTTTCTGGCCACGCTAAGCGGCTTGTGGGATCTTAGTTCCATGACCAGGGATCGAACCCGTGCCCTCTGAAGTAGAAGCACAGAGTCCTAACCACTGGACTGCTGGGGAATTTCCCCCACACACACACTTTTTTTTTTTTTTTACTTTACGCTATTGAACTTAGTAAGCAGGAAGTAACAACTACTCTAGACTTATGAGTAAGACATTTGCATGTAAGAGGATGATAATAAAACTGACCAAAAATGCTCAGGGGTCTTCTGCCTTTCTAGGGGTCCAGTGGTATGTGGGGGGCATGTTTAGATATCCCTTCAAAGACGAAGGGTAAATAGTTGCATGTGGCCCTTTTTGGTTGCAAAAGGCACAATGCTTAGTGGCCCCCTTTGTATTCTAGAGGTAATATAGTCCTCATTTAGACATATTACTCTGACCCATTTACTGAGTAACCCAAAAAGCTGCTAGTTTTGAGTGATGCCCAGCACAAGAGAAGGCTCTGTATTGGGTCCAGCTTGCCATGCAAGCTGCTTTGCAATTTAGGCCTCATGATCCAGAAGATCCAATGGTGCTTGGAGTGTCAGTGGCAGCTAAGGATGCTGTTTGGAGCCTTGGTGGGCCTCTATAAATGAATCATAATGCAGGCCCTTAAGATTTTGGAGCAAAACCCCTACCATCCTCTGTGGGCAATGACTCTGCTTTTAAGAAACGGCTCCTGGCCTGTGACTGGGCCTTAGTAATGACTAAATTCTTTACCTTGGGCCACGAAGTTACCATGTGAGCTGAGCAACTGCCCAACATGAGCGGGTGTTATGTGATGCACCAGGCTATAATGTTGGGCACGCATAGCGGCACTTCATCATCAAATGGAAGTGGGATGTACACAGTTGGTCCCAAGCAGGCCCTGAGGGTACAGGTGAGTTATATGAAGTGGTCTAAATGCCCGTGGACACCACTCCTTTTATACTGCCTTCTCTTTCCCAACCTGCACCTATGGCTTCATGGGGAGTTCCCTACAATCAGCTGGGAGAGGACGAGGAGACTGGAGCCTGGTTTACAGAGGGTTCTGCATGATTTGTAAGCACCACCTGAAGGTAGACAGCTGCAGCAGCCCAGCATCTCTCTGCGACATCCCTAAAGGACAGTGGTGAAGGGAAGTCCTCCCAGTGGGCAGAGCTTTGAGCAGTGCACCTGCTTGTTCACTTTGCTTGGCAGGATAAGTGGCCAGATGTATGATTCATACCCATTTATGGCCAATGGTTTGGCTGGACGGTTAGGGATTTGGAAAGAACATGATTGGGAAATTGTTGACAAGGAAATCTGGGAAGGAAGTCTATGGATAGACTTCTCTTAATGGGCAAAAAAAATATGAAGATACATTAAGTCCCCTACATTCAAATGAGTTCTGTTCCGAGAGCGGGTTAGTAAGTCCAGTTTGTTCATAAGTCCAAGGTTAGCCTAGCTCCTCAATTAACACAATCGGCTATATAGTACTGTACTGTACTAAGTTTATAATACCTTTTGCACAAATAATACATAAAAAACAAACACAAAAAATAAAACATTTTTAACCTTACAGCACAGTACCTTGAAGAGTACAGTAGAACAGTACAACAGCTGGCATCCGGGGGCTGGCATCGAGTGAACAGGCAGGAAGAGTTACTGACTGGAGGAGGGCGAGGAGGTGGGAGACGGTAGAGCTGAAGGATCCTCAGCAATAGGAGACGGAGGGCAAGCTGCAGTTTCACTCACGCCTGACGTGGATGGCACAGGTTCCGGTTCCTTACTGGAACCAGATGCATGTTCGTATCTTTGAAAGTTTGCAACTGAAAGGTTTATATGTCGGGAACTTAACTGTATATGATTGCTCATTAAAGGGTAACCTCAGCAGAGGAGGATTTTAATAAGCAAGTGGTAGGATGACCCTTTCTCTGGATACCAGTCAGCCTCTTTCCCCAGCCGTCCCTGTGATCTTCCAAGGGGCTCATGGACAAGTGGCCATGATGGCAGGGATGGGAGTCATGCCTGGGCTCAGCAACATGGACCCCTACTCAACCAAGGCCAGCTTGGCTGTGGCCACTGCTGAGTGCCAGTCTGCCAGCAAATGAGACCAGCACTGAGCCATCCCCAGAGGAGGTCGGCCTGGTCTGATCTACTTTCATTATGGAAGGGCAGCATTTTGTTCTTACTGAAATGGGCACTGTCTTCCCTGCATGCAATACTTCTGTCCAAACTACCATCTGTGGACTTACAGAATGTAAGAATGTCGTATCTTCTTACAGAATGTCGTATCTTCTGTCATGGTATTCCACAGAGCGTTACCTCTGATCAAAGAACTCACTTCATAACAAAAGAAGGGTGGCAATGGGCCCAGCTCATGGGATTCACTGGTCTTATCATGCTCTCCACTATAGTAAGGCCCCTACATACGAACCTTTATGTACCTTTCCAAACTATGCAAACTTTCAAAGATGTGAACGTGCGTTCACATGTCCAGTCATGTAAGTTAGTTCATGTGTCTGGCATACATTGTCATGTGCATGCATTCTCTACAAGTGGTTGTGCTTTAGTGTACTTTACTGTACAGTCCTGTATGGAGTTCAGTAGTACCGCATCTTTACAGACATCAAGCCCAGGATGTCCGGAGGCAAGCGTGAAAGCAGCGGTGATGTAGCTGGTACTGCTAAGAAGCACCAGCTGTTGTACTATACTACTGTACTTCTCAAGGTACTTACTGTAAGATTAAAAATGTTTTCTTTATTTTCTGTTTGTTTTTTATGTATTATTTGTGTGAAAAATATCATAAACCTATTATAGTACAGTACAATATGGCCAATTGTGTTAGTTGGGTACCTACACTAACTTTGTTGGACTTACAAACAAATTGGACTTATGAACGTGCTCTCGGAACAGAACTTGTTTGTATGTAGGGGACTTACTGTATCCTGAAGCAGCTGGCTTAATAGATAGAATGGGGGAATAGGCTTTTGAAGAATCAGTTGTAGCACCGCCTAGAGAGCAATACCTTTCACGGCTAGGGAAAGGTTTCCCTAAGGATGTAGATGCTCTGAATTAGTGTCCAGTATATGGTGCTGTTTCTCCCATAGCCGGGATTCACAAGTCCAGGAGTCAAGGTATGGAAGTGGGAGTGGCACCGTCTCTCTAGGTTTGTATTAAACCTAGAGACGCACTAGCACAAGTTTTGCTTCTGTTCTTATGCCTCTATGCTCTGCCTGCCTAGAAGTCTTAGTTCCCGTGGGAGGAATGCTTTCACCATGAGACACAACAAGAATTCCATTGAACTTGAAGTTGTGACAGTTACCAGGCCACTTCGGACTCTTCATGCCCCTGAATCAACAGGCAAAGAAGGGAGTTACTGTGCTGCCTGAGGTGATTGGTCCTGACTACCACGGGAAAAGGGGACTGCTGTTCCTCAGTGGACGTCAGGAGAGTATGTCTGGAATACAGGAGATCTATTAGGGCATCTCTTAGTATTACCATGCCCTGAGATTAAAGTCAGTGAAAAAGTACAGCAACCCAATACAGGCAGGGCTACCAATGACCCAGACCCTTCAGGATGAAAATTTGTTTCACCCCACCAGGTAAAGGGCCATAACCAGCTGAGGTGCTCACTGAAGGCAAAAGGATTACAGATTGGGTAGTGGCAAAACACAGTTATAAATACCAGTTGTGACTATGCGAGCAGTTACAGAAACGAGGACTGTAATTGTCATGAGTATTTCCTCCTTATTTTGTTATGAATATGTTTGTGTGTCTATATTATGTGTAATATATATTATATATTACATGTAATAAAATGTATATACAAACACAAATGTCTTCGTTTTCTTCTCTCTTTTATTCTCTGTTCATGTAACATAAGATTATTGAATTTATGTTGTAGTACTTAAGTACTGTTAATTTAACATCATAGTATTTAAGTTACAGAATATCAAGGAGAATAGTAAATATTACTGAAAGATTTTACTTCCTCTTCTAGAGAAAGGGCTAGTATGTTTTTGTATGTAGGGGAGTGGTGTCATGTAAAGTGGAACTATGATTTGTTGTTATCTTCATTGGGAGTTTAAGTATAGTTTGAAAAGATGCACATGGGTGCCAAGTTGACAAGGGGTAGACTGCTGATTATTATTTTGTGTCAACCTGCGTGGGCCATGGGATGCCCACGTATGTGGTCAAACATTATTCTAGTAGGTGTTTCTGCGAGGGTGACTTTGGATGAGTTTAACATTTGTATCCATGGACTGAGTAAAGCAGATTGGCCTCCCTAATGTGAGTGGGTCTCATCTAGTCATTGATGGTCTGACTATATCAGGTCCTGTTTGTCTGGAGAACTCTGAGTAATACAGATCCTTCAGAATAAAAAACGTACATCTTCATTACAAAAAGGGTGTCTCTAATAACTTCTTAATAGTTGATGTTTTATGTACCTTTCCAAACTATGCTGATGATACCTGAAACGATTATTCTACAGCTTCCTGATTCCCAACCCATACATCCCCTTCGAGGTAGAGGGTCAGGTTTCTCCTTTACCTTTTCTTATTAACGTATGGTACATGTGTAAATATAAGACTATAGTAGATTATTTGGTCACTTATTTATTTCTCCACTCACAACTAATCTCCAGAAGAGGGACCAATTTATTTATGTTTGTTGGACTATCTAATACACATCTCAATGCCTGACAATTAATTGGTAGCAAATACAGGTTGACTTCTGAAAAGGAAGGTGTAGTATATGTCTAGGTAAGGTCTTTAAAATCCCAGTCCTTAAAATCTTGCCTTTTCACTCCTTTAAAATAGCATTTCAAAGGATACAAATGTCTTAGTGTCTTAGATATTTCGTAGCATAAATAATGTTTCTTGGCCGGTGCCATTTTATGGTGTTGTAGAAATAAAGACTGCTAAAATGAGAACAAAGGGAGGCTATTTACTCAGCGTCAGCCACCATCACTAGCGTTTGGCAGTGACTCAAAGACTCGCATTGCAGTGGGAAAGCTTTGCAGAGCGTAAAAAGGAAGGCTTCAGGTGGGCTTTTATTGGAGGTTGTTGGCAAGGGAAAGCTGGAGGCAGGCTAACTGGAAGGGGGGACTCTTATGTGATTGATTTGGGGGGCCTATTTGGCTTCATGTCGTTGGTCCAGAGACAGAAGCAGAGGCATAAATGAAGGAAGCTGGCAGCCATGGACCAAGTCCTGACTGTTGTCACCCGACTGCTGTAGGCCTTGTGTTTTGGCTTTTTGGACTGGGGGCTGCAGAAGTTTTGGATCAGAGTTCTGTTGCCCTATATTGTCTGTCCATTTGTATACTTATTCTCTCAGAATGAATTATTATAATATCATAAATAACTTAAAAAATAAACATGTAAAGTTGCACATCATTTACATTAAAAAGGGGAAGGTATTTTTGCACATACATAGTGATGATTAACTGTCTGTCAAAGGTACCTCATTGATGATTGAGAATATGAACGCACAGGTTAAATATCTTGACAGCGGTAGAGATTCCCTCACGGGAAATTCCTGAAAATGCAAACTATGGTTTTGAGTAATAAACGAAGGGAACGCATAACCTCCCTTTTCTGTAAAAAGATGCAGTATCTCTTCTGGTGCACGTTGTTATAATATACCTTATTCTGATCGAACTTTAATTATGGCTGCATCAGCAAATTCCACACTGCCTCTCCAATTTAGAAGATTTTTCTGGCTGCCTTGAGCCAGTTTATCCCGGCAGTTGGTCTACTAATTCCCATTAGCCCTGTGGAAGAGAAAATTGTGCTTAAGTGGAAGAGCGATGTGTTCAAATGATAAATTTTCACATACTAAATCCTTCAATTCAGGAATATGAAAACATGAGAAGAAGCAGAAACATCAGTTACCCATTTTTTTCTTCGAGTTATCATTTTCATCAATCATTTTCAGAACATAAATGGACACTGTTCTCACTCAACTATATCTCCCATATATTATCTAAGAAGAATATGCATGTCATGATTGTAAGAAAATGATGTAGATGTGAAGTAGAGCATTTTTTTCAGAAGTAACAGAGGAAAGAAATATTTCTCCCCTAGCAAAAGGTTTTTTTTTTTTTTTTTTCTAAAACCAAGGTGTTGGATGCTTTAGAGTCTTTTACAAGCACTGACTAATACAACTATATACAGAATGTGTTTGTTACAAATAAAATACTTAAAGTTTTTGTCTTTCATTTTTGTACTTGCTTTAAATAAAAGATTATCATTTATGTCTTCAATTCCTCTGGCAAGTCTTTGAGAGTTTCAGCTCTGTAGACCGTTAAGTTGCAAAACAATACAGCTCCTGCCTTACAAACTGAAATGCCCTCACTAACAGAGAGTGACAGAGAGAGTATTTAAGTCCCCAGGTGCCAAGGGGGGCTACTTATGGGACTAGTAACATTTTAAGCATTCTTTAGAGGTTCACAGGCTATTATCTATTTCTTAGAGTTCAAGTTGTTTGTGTCTTTACATGGCTGACTTAAGGGTCTCTGAGCAATTTTAGGGAAATGACCAGGAAGGTCTTTTTCCCTGAAGGAAGAGGCCTGATAATATTACTTATTTCACCACTGATGCTGTAGATTTCACATTCAAAATGAACTACTAGTTTAAACAACCCAAACGTGTCTTCATCTCTCAAATTTAATTTTCACTGTAACGATCTTTTTTTCCTTGTCTGACTCAAAGGTCTCTGATGTAGGGAAACAATCATTAAAATAAATAATAAATAAAAATATTTAGCTTTATTTTTCATTGTTGATTGAGACTGTTCCTCTTTGGAAAACTATTCATTAAATAAGCTGCCATCTGGCCCTTTTCACTAAACTTGTATCTGATGTTTTATTACTCAGATGTTACAGGTATTTGATTTTCCATATTTCCTTTTATCTTTTGACGTGCAATCTTTTGTTTCAGTGTGAAGAAAGTAATGAATTAACTGGGTATTTAAAAACTCATAAAAAGCCAAATATATCCCTTTTTATTGTCCAATATTGTTTTCCAGTTATTATAAATTGGCCTAAAAAGCTGAAACTTCAAATTAGTCTTTTTTTATATAATTCATCATTTTTATAATCTCAGTTGATGAGAGGAAAAAAATGTGGGGTGAAAGAATAGAAATAAATGATAAAATGGCTCATGGTGCATTTGGCTACTATGCAGGCAACTATGGCCCCATTTTTGCCTGTTGGTACTGTTGATACTGAAAAGAATTACCTTATGTATCTTCTGAAATCTATTCACTAGTTATGTTAGCATCAATATTTTGTAAATAATTGCATTTTTTTTACAAACATCATCACTTTAAGGGGTTAAGTTTAGATTGCTAAAATTGCTGAATATTGTTTCCCTAGCTTTCAATCATCTTCTCTGAGATGAAGATTCCCATTAACTGCAGGCTCCCAGCAGTTAATTGTATCATCTCTGTACAGTGGGCCCTGCTATGGACTGAACTGTGTCCAGCCCTAACCCCCCAGGTGACTGTATTAGAGAGAGGAATTTTAAGAAGATGATTAAGGATAAATGAGATTAAATGAGATCATGAATATGGAGCCCTGATTTCACAGAAGTGGTGTCCTTATAAAAGAGGAAGAAATACCAGACCCTTCTCTGTCTCTCTCTGTCACACACACACGCACCCAAAATGCAGCCATCTGTAAGCGAGTGAGAGAGCACTCACCAGAAAATGAGGCCTGCTGGAACCTTGGTCTTGTACTTTCCAAGCTCCAGCACTGTGAGAAAATAAATTTCTGTTGTTGATGCTTCCCAGTCGGTGGTATTTTTGTTATGGCAGCTTGAGTAAACGAAGGCAGATCTTTTTAGTTTCTATCAACAAGGGCATCTTTTGTAGCTTGGTGGCCTGTTGTTTTTCTTTCTTTCATTTTTGGGGGTACATTTGTTTATTTGCTCATTTCTTTTATTCTTCTTTCCTTTTTTTTTTTTTAATAGACTTTTTTGTATCAGTTTTAGGTTCAGGGCAAAATAAGCAGGAGATGCAGGGATTTCCCATATTCTCTGTGCCCCCCACTCATGCACAGCCTCTCCCATTATCAGCATCCCTCACCAGATGGTACGTTTGTTGCACTTGATGAACCTGCATTGACACATTATCATCCAAAGCTCACAGTTTATGTTAAGGTTCACTATTTCTGGTGTACTTTCTATGGATTTAGACAAATGAATGATGTCATATATCCACCATTATACTATCATGCATTGTAGTTTCACTGCCCTAAGGATTCTCAGTGTTCCACCTATTCATATACCCACCCTCTCAAGCCCTGGCAGTCACTAATCATTTTACTATCTCAGTAATATTGTTTTTTCCAAAATGTCATATAGTTGGAATTATACAGTATGTATCTTTTTCAGATTGGCTTTGTTTTTTTAGTAATATGATTTAAGGTTCCTCTGTATCTTTTCATGACTTAATAGCTGATTTCTGTTTACAGCTGAATAATATTCTATTGTCTGGATGTACCACAGTTTATTTTTCTGTTACCCACTGAAGTACATAGTGGTTGCTTCCAGGTTTTGCCAATTATGAGTAAAGGTATTGTAAACATCCACACACACAATTTTTTGTGGGCATAATTTTCATCTCTTTTGGATAAATACCAAGGAGCACAATTACTGGATCATATGGTAAGAGTATGTTTTGTTTTGTGAGAAACTTCCAAAGTGTCTTGCAAAGTTGCTGTAACTTTGTGTTCCCTCTGGCAATAATTGAGAGTTCCTGCTACTCCACATTCTATTCAATGTTTCGGTTTTGTCACTGTTCTGGATTTTAGCCATTCTAATCTGTATATAGTGGTATCTTGTTTTTACTTGCATTTCCTGATGACATATGATGTGGAACATCTTTTTATATGCTTACTTGCCATCTGTGTACCATTTGTTGAAGTGTCTATTTAGGTCTTTGGCCCATTTTTTAATTGAGTTGTTTGTTTTCTTATTGTTCAGTTTTAAGTGTTCTTTGTATATTTAGATGACAATGCTTTATCAGATATGTCCTTTGAAAATATTTTCTGCCAGTCTGTGGCTAGTCTTTTCATTCCCTTTACAGTATCTTTCACAAATCAGAAGCCTTTAATTTTAATGAAGTCCAGCTTACTATTTTTTTCATGGTTAGTGCCCCTGGCATTGTATCTAAAAAGATACTGTCATACCTCAGATCATCTGGGTTTTCTCCTACATTATCTTCTAGGAGATATATAGTTTCATATTTTGTATTTAGGTCTGTGATCCGTTTTGAGTTAATTTTTCTGAAGGTTGTAAGGACAGTGTCCAGATTCTTTTTTTTTTTTTTAACACTTGTTTTTTTTCAGTTGTTCAAGCATCATAGAAAAGACTAACTTTTCTCCATTATATTGCTTTTGCTTCTTTGTCAAAAATCAGTTGACTATATATTTAAGCGGGTCTGTCTCTGGACTGTGTGTTTTGTTTCATTGATCTTTTTGTCTGTGCTTTCACCAATAACACACTCTCTTGATTACAGTAGCTTTATAGTAAGTCTTGAAGTTGCATTATGTCAGTCGTCCAACCTTGTTCTTCTTCAACACTGTGTTGGCTATTCTGGGTCTTTTGCTTCTCCATATAAACTTTAGAATCAGTTTGTTAATATCACAAAATAACTTACTAGAATTTTGTTTGCGATTGCATCAAGTTTATAAATAAAGTTAGAAAGAACCTGACAGTTTGACAATATTGAGTCTTCCTATCCATGAACATGGGATATCTCTTGACTTAGTTCTTTTATATCTTTCATTCAAGTTTTATAGTTTTCTTCGTATAGATCTTGCACATATCTTGTTAGATTTATAACTATTTCATTTTTTGAATGCTAGTATAATTGTTTTGTGTTCTTAATTTCAAATTCCACTTGTTCATTGCTGGTATGTGGGAAAGCAACTGAGTTTATTAACCTTCTATCCTCCAACTTTGCTGTAATTGCTTATTAGTTCTAGGAATTTTTTTGTTGACTTTTTATTCAGATTTTCTACATAGGCAATCATTTATCTGCAAACAAAGACAGTTTTATGTCTTTCTTGCCAATCTGTATATCTTTACTTTCTTTCTTACTGCGTTTGCTAAGACTTCCAGTGTGATGTTGAAAGCACTGGTGAGAGGGGGAAATCCTCTATTGTTCTTTATCTTAGTGGTAAAGTGTCATGCTTCTCACCATTTAGTATGATGTAAGCTATAGGTTTTTTTGTTGGTGTTTTTCCTGAAGTTGAGGAAGTTCCCCTCTATTCTTAGTTTATTGAAAATTTTTATCATGAATGGGTGTTAGATTTTGTCAAATGCTTTTTCTCCTCTATTGATATAATCATGTAATTTTTCTTCAGCTTATGGATATGATGGATTACATTAATTAATTTTCAAATGTTGAACCAGCCTTGTTTACCTGGGATAAAACTCACTTTGTTGTGATATATAATTTTTTCTGTACATTGTTGGGACTTAATTTGCTAATATTTTGTTGAAGAATTTTGCATCTATGTTCATAAGAGATATTGATCTATAGTTTTCTTTTATTGCAATGCATTTGGTTTTGGTATTAGAGTAATGCTAACCTGATAGAATGAGTTAGGGGATATTCCCTGTGCTTCTATCCTCTGAAAGAAGTTGTGGAAAATTGGCATAATTTCTTCCTTAAATGTTTTGGGGAATTCACCAGCAACTCCATCTGGACCTGGGGCTTTCTGTTTTGGGAGGATGTTAATTGTTGATTCAATTTCTTTAACAGATGTAGACCTATTCATATTGTCTCTTCTTGTCTGAGTTTTGGCAGATTGTGTTTTTCAAGGAGCTGGTCCATTTCATGCAGGTTATCTATTGTGGGCATAGAGTTGTTCGTAGGATTCCCTTATTATCCTTTAAATGTCCTTGGGATGTGTAGTGATATGCCCTCTTTTATTTCTGTACTTTATTTATTTATTTCGGTAATTTCTGTCCTCTTTTTTTTTCTTTAGTTTCCCTGGCTACAGGCTCATTCATTTTATTGATCTTAAAAAAAAAAAAAAAGGCTTTTGGTTTCATTGATTTTCTGTGTTCAACTTCATATGTTTCTGTTCCAATTCTTATGACTTTTTTCTTCTTTTCACTTTGTATTTAATATGCTCTTCTTTTTCTTGTTTCCTAAAGTGCAAGCTTAGACTACTGATTTTAATCTTTTTTCTTTTCTAATATATGCATTCAGTGCTATGAATTTCCCTCTGCCCACAAATTTTAATAAGTTGTGTTTTCATTTAGTTCAAAATATTTTGAAATTTCTCTTGGAATTTTTTCTTTGACTCATGTGTTGTTTAGAAATATGTTGTTTAAAATCCAAATAGTTGGAGATTTTTCAGATATTTCTATTATTGATTTCTAGTTTAATTCCATCGTGGCTTGAAAGCAGACATTGTATGATTTCTGTTCTATTAAATTTGCTGAGGTGTGTTTCATGGCCCAGAATATGCTCTGTCTTGGTGAATGTTCCATGAATTCTGTGGCCGCAGCTAATTAGTCTAACAAGGGTCACTTGTTCCAAGAACAACTAACATGTAGGTTGTACAGTAAACCAATGACCTAATTAATCTGATGAGGTAGAGTAATCACATTTTCTCTGCTAGGAGGATAACGAAAAACATGTAGGAATTTGACAGTTTTAGGAGCTACAACTGCTAGTTTATGGGAGCTAGTTGAGCCTAAAAGATGTATGATGCTTCATGCATAAGTTGAAGTTGCTCAGGAATGGGAGCTAAGAGGAGAAAGTTACTTTTAGTGGGAAAGAAAGGAAACAATCAGAATGCAGTTTAATCAACTTAATGGTATAAAATGAGAATGATACCCACACTTTTCTTCTTTGCTAAGACTATTGCAGTACCCCTCAATCCACACTCCCCCTCCCACTCCTGTCTTCCTGAGAATGGCTGCATTAGGACTCCTGGCTTTGCAATTTCAGGGTGGGGGGTCTCAGCTCCCTTATTGCCCTATGGTTATGCTTATTACCAACTCCACCATCTTAACTAGTCATTTCTTTCTTTTTCTTTTCTTTCTTTTTTTTTGCAACAAAAGTAGCCTCATAAGACCTGTTGAATACCCTCCTTTTGAACAGCAAAATTTATGCAAAGGCATGTCTAGTGGTGTTCTAACATTATGGAGTTTTTGTATTAGGTATCTCGTTAAAATTCTCCAATTACTCTATTAAATTTGTCCATACATATTTCCCTATATTGTACCTATATGCTGAATCATATGGCATAGACTATCGAATAACATAACACGAAATTTCAATTTACACAAGGCAGAATTTAATTAAAAAGAAGTTTATTTTGTGAGAATAGAGGAGATTAACCTATATAAGAGTAGATTTCAAACATGATGTTAAATAAAAACAAAAAGTTACTGTGTATGTACTTCTTCCAACCTCAAAGCTCTAACCTTCTGATCTTTTTTTTAAAAAAAAACCTCAGAGTATTTAGTGATATGTCAGGTTATTCTCTACAAAATATTTTCTTCTTAAGATCAATATTACTTTAGAGTTGAGCAAGTTGGGAGTAACCAGAGACATAGATGAATAGTTCTTACATCTCCTTTTAGTTATCACAATTTTAGATTGCATTTTGAATGTAATCCCCATCATCAGACATTTTCTTTAAGCAAAAGTGTTGTGAGATATCTTTTCCTGCCTAGAGGGAGGAAGAGCATCCGTGAGAATTTTTATGAGTTAGGGGAACAGATGCCAGCCTAGAATCTCACGAAGAGAAATACCTGGCAGCCCTCGTGCCATAGAAAATTCTGTTCTCTGGAATCACCAACTGTTTGGCGTCCAGGTTATGAATGATATTAACTTGTCTGGAAGTGGCAATCTAAATGGGTCAAGTCCAGTTGCTGCTGACTGTAACAATACCTGTCCTGACACTGGGATATCTAGGGAATGGTGCCATTGAGAGAAATGGAAAAGCAAAACTGAAGTATAAAATGACTCTGTGTTCGCTCTCTGCTTTATTCACACTGGCAATTTAAAAGCCCCACATTTTGATCTTTTCTGGCACAATACCACTTAAATGCATTCTTCCTCGGTGTCTTCAGGGTGGGGGTGATGGGTGGCGATGCATTATTTTAAGTGTCTGTTGCAGTGACCTGCAGAGGCTTAAGACAAAACCCTTTTGAAAAGGAACCGAGAGACAAAGCAGATTAGTCCTCCCTGTGAATGCCTAGATATGCAGTCTAAAGAATGTGTTTGGCCCACCGTTGGCAGAGTATTTAGTTCCTGCCAACAATGAATTCTCTAGTGTGACAGTAGGATTTGTCAGTGGCTGCTGCTCGACAAGATGGCGGCAGTGAGGTGCAAGAAGATGGAATGAAATCACCCTGGAGCACAGCCTCCAAAGGTTCAGTATGGTCCTGGGATGCAGGACACCGTGGCAGCCGAGGCTGCAGCTAGACTTTTTCTTTCTTTTTTTTTTTTTCCAGACTGCAGGTAGACGTTGCAGGCGACTCTGCTCAGCCAAGATAGTGTACCATTTGTCAGAGGAAGAGGCTTCACAACTAAAGTTAAATTTTGAAATGGCTTATCTTAGAACTCAGAGCTGTAAGGGCACTCTGAGGTCTAGTACATTCAATATCATGGAAAATTTAAATGACAGAAATTCAGGAGTTCAAATTTGGAGGTGGGGAGAAGGAAAGAGTGAGCATGGGAAACATGCCTTTCTGAAGTATGGGTGACTTGATGAGTATATACCCTGGAGTGAACGTGATGTGGGAATGGGGGATACTGCTGTGATCCTAGGTCTCTCTGGTGGGGAGGTCATCGCCATCTTCAGGCAGCCACTATGATCTCAAAATGCAAAGAAACACAGTAAGTCCCGTACATATGAACCTTCAAGTTGCGGACTTTCAGAGATGCAAACGGATGTTCACATATCCAATCATGTAAGTTAGTTCACGTGTCTGGCGTACGTTGTCACGTCTGTGCATCCTCTACAAGTGGTTGTGCTTTTGTGTACTTTACTGTACAGTACTGGATAGGGTACAGTAGTACACTATCTTTATTCCTTGCCTGTTCACTCAGTGCCAGCCCCTGGATGCCAGCTGTTGTACTGAACCACTGTACTTTCCAAGGTACCGTAGTATAATATTACACATATTTTCTTTATTTTTTATGTTTGTCTTTTATGTATTATTTGTGTGAAAAGTATTATAAACCTATTACAGTACAGTACTGTATAGCCAGTTGTGTTAGTTGGGTACCTAGGCTAACTTTGTTGGACTTACCAACAAATTGGACTTACGAACATGCTCTCGGGGTGGAACTTGTTCTTATGTAGGGGGCTTACTGTACACTCTTACAGCAACTTTCCTAAAAACAGGCCACGTACTGTAAATCATTTCATCTTATTGTGACTAGCAAGGTATACCATTCTCTAACGACTTTATAATCTATTTTTAAGGGACATTTTGTTCAGATATAATTTTCATCTTATGCACTGACTTTAGAATATCACCTTCAGGTAACGTGAGCACCATTTGGTAAGACTACATATGTCACTGGACAAGGGAAAGAGGACTTTTAAAACATGCCACCATTTGTGAGTGACACTCAAGCAAACAGTGCCACCCTTCATAAGAAGAGCATTGTGCACATCAGTTTGTGCATTTTGATGGTACCGTGTGACATGCTTACACACCTTTACATTACTATTGCATATGTGGTAAAATTGCCACCGAAGATTATTCCTTCACACAATAATAGATGTCAAAATAATAACGCTTATTATCTCACATACTTAGAAAGTAGCTGGACCTCTGGGTGAGTGCTAGATGGCCCATTGGAGTAGGGAAAGAAAACATTAGAATGCGTATGTTTTTAATATAAGAAAAGAAGAAATTGATCTTGATTTACTTTAAACATAAGTGGACAGTTATACCCTCAGTCAGTTTTTTTTTTCCTTTTTTTTGCGGTACACGGGCCTCTCACTGCTGTGGCCTCTCCCGTTGCGGAGCACAGGCTCCGGACGCGCAGGCTCAGCGGCCATGGCTCACGGGCCCAGCCGCTCCGCGGCATGTGGGATCTTCCCGGACCGGGGCACGAACCCGTGTCCCCTGCATCGGCAGGCGGACTCTCAACCACTGCGCCACCAGGGAAGCCCTATAATTTAATCTCAGGCCATAAAACCCTTAAAAAACATCACCAGTGAGTAACCATGACAGGAGAATAAAAAGGAGTCCCAGCATCCATTATCTGAGAATAAGAATGAACAAAATCAAATTTTGGTACAAAGTAAGGGCAGTACAGAAATAAAGTAATTGGAGTTGTGCACAGAAGAAGTCACCCTAGAGATAGAAACAGATCTAAATGAGGATAAAAATCAACTACACAGATCTTAATAACTCTTATTGTCAATGAAAGTAGAATCCCAAAAGAGAGACTGGGACGTTGAACAATTCATTGGCTGGCAATAGAAGAAAATAAAATGTGAAAACAGCTAGATAGGGACTTAGATGTTATTTTAAAGTTAATGTACTGTGAAAAGGAGCAGGGAAATGCACAGACCCAGCATCGCTCTAATAACTAAAGTTTAGAAAATTCAAAAAGTTGGTGAGAAAATTCAATGCTTCTTTTTCATATTCTATACACAGAGGAAACAGTCGAGAGAAATCTTTATAGTAGCTTTGACACAGAAGACTTAAAAATCTGATGAACTGGAAAACATCATTAGCAAAAATATATATATATATATATAATTGTGTAGCAGACTCATCCTTTTAAGTGGGAGGCAAAAAAAAATGACAGTTGGGAAACTCAGTGGGCCCTTTGTAAATGCTGCTGGGGGCATGGGCAGTGCCTTTTGGGGGGAAGCATTGTGTTTCTTTGTATAAATTTTTTTTTATATTTCAAGGGGACAAGCTTTGATCAGCTCCCTCCTCCACTCCTTCAGTAGGCTTTCTTGACATTCGCTTCCCCCATTTCCCAAACATTAGCTGCATGGACTTGCCCAGTCCCATGCTTTCCAAAGTCATTTTATTTCTCTGACCTACCTTGTTGAGAACATTGAGAGCCCCAGGCTTGAATTCTCTCAAATACCTGCCCCGCCACTATCCACCCCACACTATCCATCCACTTACTTTAATCTACCCCAGGCTTACTTCCAAAACTACAGGTTCACCTGATGGGGGATGCTCTCTGGTTTTAATTTCAGCTGCTCCATCAACACCCTTGATCTCATTCATTTCCATCTTCTACAAGGACTCTGTCTTTAGATTGACCAAGATGGCCTTAATGTTCCCCTCCCCAAAGGCTCCTTCCTGACTTTAGGCCACTGACCTCCATTTTCTTAGAGGATCTACTTTATGAAACTCATCATTGTAAACACTTTGCCCCTCCACGATGGAAATCCTTTTAAAGCATCTTGCCGGTTTTACAACCTGGGAATATCTTTCTCAAGGATTTGAGAGCCATCCCTTTGAAAGGTGGTTGTCACGGAAACCTGGTCCATCTCCCAGTTTCTGTGGGAGGGTAGGATACTTGCTCCAAGTTGTACACCTACCTCCTGAGATGAAATATGAGAAAGTTTACTTTTCTCTGGAGTAAATCCCGTGATTAGATGGCCTATGATCCCCTTTCCCCAGATCTTCAAAGTTTTCCAGTCCTTTGTTTCAGTGGAGTTGAGCTCAGACTGAGTTCCGGTCTCTCCCCTACTGTAGCAGCCTTGAAGCCTTTCCTGCCTGTTTAACTTTGTCCAGCATGATTTTTAGTGTGACAACTTATCTCAACCTTTTCTAACCTTTTAAAACTCTTTTTTGCCTATTGGGTCACCTTATCAGCTGTAATAATGCTTAGCTATCCCGTACTCCCTAAACAATCCTCTAGTCCTCTAGTTACCAACTTCTTTTTTTCTCTACCTTCCATGTCTTTTCAGTGGTTAGTGGCCACTCTCTTGTTCCATGTAATTTTCTCACCTACCATTTACTCTTCTAATTACCATCATCATTCCACTTTAGCTTTTCTTGCTGTTATCACCCATAAACTACAAACTGCCCAATCTGATAAACACTTATTTCTTGCTCAGGTGCTTTTGCTGTGTTGTTGTTGTGGATTTCTCCCTTCTCCTTGATATCCTTCCTTCTCCTGGCTTCTGTGACAACATGGTTACTTACCTGGCTCTACTCCTTCCTCCTTACCCATTGCTTCCTGACCTCCTTTGTTGGATTTTATTTTTCTGGCCATCACTTTAACATTTTTCATCGTTTTCTTCTTCTCATATTCTAGTCACACTCTTAGAGCTTATCTATACCCAATAACGCTGATAGCACAGGCACCCTTTCTGACTTCCACATTCAGATATCTAACCACTGAGTGGACATCTCCACTGGATTTTTATACAGACTCCTCAGACATTATATGTCCATCATCTGAACTCACTTTCTCTCCAAAGGTGCTTTTCTTCCTTTGTATCCTATCTCTGAAGCTGGTACAAAAATTCATGTCGCCTTCCGAAGTCTAAATTCTGTGAATCTTCTCCATACCCTCTTGTCTTTCTTTTTTTTAGTCTTTAAAAACTTTATTTATTTAAATTGAAGTAGAGTTGCTGTACAGTATTATATAAGTTACAGATGTACAGTATAGTGGTTCACAATTTTTAAAGGTTATACTCCACTTATAGCTATTATAAAATATTGGCTACGTTCCCCGTGTTATACAATATGTAATTGTAGCTTATTTTATACCTAATAGTTTGTATTGCTTTTTCCCTGCCTCTACATTGCTCCTCCCCTATTCCCTCTCCCCACGGGTAACCACTAGTTTGTTCTCTAGATCTATCTGCTTCTTTTTTGTTATATTCACAAGTTTGTTGTATTTTTTAGATTCCACGTATAAGTGATATTATACAGAATTTGTCTTTTCTCCATCTGACTTATTTCACTTAGCGTAATGTCCTCCAAGTCCACCCATGTTGCTGCAAATGGTAAAATTTTGTTCTTTTTTATGACTGAGTAGTATTCTATTGTATGTAGTATGTATACGTGTGTGTGTATCTCACATCTTCTTTATCCATTCATCTGCTGATGGACACTTAGATTGCTTCCATATCTTGGCAATTGTAAATAGTGCTGCTATGACCACTGGGGTGCATGCATCTTTTTGAATTAGTGTTTTTTTTTTTTTTTGGATCTATACCCAGGAGTGGAATTGCTGGGTCATATGGTAGTTCTGTTTTTAGCTTTTTGAGAAACCTGTTTTCCGCAGTGGCTGCACCAATTTGCATTCCCACCAACAGTGCATCGAGTCTTGCCTCTACAAACCTTCTCCCCAACAGTCCCCTTCTTTCCATCCTTAGTGCCACATCTTCAGTTAAGATGCTCATCTTTTACGTGATCTGTTGCTACTAGGAAGTATTATCTGTTCATATGTTTTCCCCCCACCCCCTCTCTATCCTCCACTCTTGTAACAAAGTGATCTCTCTCTAAGGTATATATCTGACCTTCACTCTTACTCCAGTTCAATTTCATTGTTACGATGACTCCCTGTCTCTAGTGAAGAGTAAGTTCTTTAGCAGACATATAGGGCACATGTAACCTGGATCATGTTAATCACTTAAATTATCTCAACTACTCTTCTTTTCCTTGCAGTTTAGTAATATTGAACTATTTGCTCTTTATTAACATGCCAGTTCATTGCCTTACACATTGTCTCAAAATTCGTCCCATTATTGAAGACTCAGATATTATCTCCACTGAGAAGTTTATGCCAAGCTACACACCTCCCATACTCAGTGACCATTTAGTTAGTGTCTGGCATAAGTAGGGCATCAGTAAGTTTAAATTAAAATTAATAGAACTATTAAATAGGATAATGGAATCCTCCTGGGAAAAAAAAATCTACACTTACAGTTCTTTTAAAGTACTGAAATAAAAAGTAGGATAGTGTGAGAAGAAAAAATGAGAAATGAAATTTTAGGATGGTTTTTATACTGATGCTTTGTATGTTGGGAAGATATATAACGTAGAAGGGTATGGTAAGGACTCTTGAAACCCTTCCTGTGCTGAAAAATATTTGTGGAATAAGGACACATCAAAATTCTGTCAGAAAGCACACTGTACCTTATTATTTCCTCAGTATTTTAAAATGATGACACAATTTCTTCAATTCCAACTACAGCTAATTTAGTGAGAAAATATAGATGGCTCTCTTTCTCTCTTGCTGAAGGGCAGATCAAGAAAGTTCTAATGTTTTTTTTTTAACAGTATGCATTTTAGTTTTTGCAATAAAACTTTTCCAGATTTCCTCACCTTGTAAATTGTAGCTTACCTTTTGGGATCACTGAGGTTTTTCTTGGGAAGAGAATAGATAATGGCAAGATAGTGAATTTATACTAATTAGATCATATTATGGGTTGACAGATGCTAATTAATTGAACTGAAGCCTGTGGTTACAGTGATTTATATACAATTCTGTAATGGTGCATGAAAATATACCCTTTAATAACATTTACTGAATATTTACCATGCACCAGGTCTTCTTCTAAGCACTTTGCATGAATTAATGTACCTAATCCTCTCAACATTCCTTTTAGATGGGTATTATTATTCCATTTTTGCAACCAAGGAAACAGAAAAACAGAGTTTTAGTATCTTGGTCAAGGTCACACAAGTAGAAAATGGCAAGTGGTTTATCTCCAAACTCATGTTACTGGATTTTAAAACTCATGCTAAATAAATACAATGTTCTGATACCTTTTTAATTATATGTCCCTTTATACTATTCAAATATTAATATACTTGATATTAAAAATTCTGTTAAATTCTGGGGACTCAAATGATCTATCTTTATATCATGTGTTTTCTTCCAGAATACGTATAGTTCCATCTTCTGTTTCTGTTACCCTTCTCTATTGCTTTTGCTACAATACTTCTCAAATGCTGACTTGTATTCATTTTATAATTTGTTTAATTTTATGATATGTATTATCTGCACCCATTCTTTTAAGACCTTTGAAAGTATCAACTAAATAAGTTAATAACTTAAATAAACCGTGTAACACATCTATTGGTATATTTTTAATACACCCATTTCACAGATGAGAAAGGTTAAGGAGTATTTCTAAGGTCACAGAGCTGGAAAATGATGAAGTAGGGATTTCAATTAGGCTTCAGAGCCTATGCTCCTTATTAGAGTATGTTCCCTATGCTTATCAGTATTTAAAATCAGTCTTTTACATTGAAAATAATCTCCTTGAGCAGAATGAAGTCTCTTGTTTATATTTTTGATCTATTAACACATAGAAGATATTTTAAAAAGACTTGTAGGATTTAATTAAGTTATTATCTTTGTATACCTGGAAAACTTAAGCTATAGGTGCAAATGAAAGGAAGCAAAGATATATGCATTTCTATTCTCTGCTTAATTTCTCTTGATACTTCAATAGTTGCAAAGTTCTTTCCAAAAATTCAGGATGTCCTTAAACTTTCCATATGATAACTCTTTAGAAGTACTTTGTAAAGAAATAGATAATCTGTTAATGGTCCCTGGGGGCAATGCCAATTTAGACACTTAGAAGACCTGCCAAATTTTACAGTATAAACTCATCACTGAGCAGAGATTAGAATGGGCCATTGACATAATTGCTAATCCTGTTCTGACAATCTACGTATGTTGTGGCCTTACCTGGTGCTACACACTGGGTAAACTCCTTGGTGTTTGCCAGAGAATAATCCCAGCAACTGTAGGATGGTCACTGATTTTAATTCCATTTTATACATCTAGAAACAAAAACTTGGAGAAATTAAATGACGTTAGTTTCACAAGCTGTTAAGTTTTGCCAGCTGATCAGTGAAGGAGGGTGGATTTTAATACATTAGGTATGTCTCTGGATTTGACTCTGGAGCCAACTTAGACATTGCCAAAAATCAACTTTTATTTTTATTGTTAAAATTTTACATTGCCTTGGGCTTCCCTGGTGGCGCAGTGGTTTAGAGTCCGCCTGCCGATGCAGGGGACACGGGTTCGTGCCCCGGTCCGGGAAGATCCCACATACCGCTGAGCGGCTGGGCCCCGTGGGCCATGGCCGCTGATCCTGCGCGTCCGGAGCCTGTGCTCCGCAATGGGAGTGCCCACAACGCTGAGAGGCCCGCGTACCGCAAAAAAAAAAAAAAAAAAAAAAATTTACATTGCCTTTTCAGAATGAAAACCATGAATCCATAAAAGAATCAATGTTGGAAGGGCATGCAAAGAGCAGTAAAAGAAAATGCTTTGATATTTGCTGAGGCTACATTTTATAATATTTGTCCAGGGAAGCTTAGGTTGCCGTATCTTAATATTTACCTCAGCATGTATGAAAACTGTTACTCGGGTAAAGGGAAGTCTTACATTCTACAACATTCTAAATTGTAGTTTTTAGTTGTAGAAGAAACAGTATAGCCACTGATTAGAAATCTTTTTTTTTTGGTCTGATAACATGCTTTAAGATAGGAGAAGGAAATGAAGGAAATTAAAGTAACAAGGTCAGGGATAGCAGATGTATCCTTGTTGCTGTCCTGCGGGGAGAAAGACAAGTGAGTAGCTGGCAGGAAGCCCAGAATCCCGAGGTTGGCACTCCCAGCATTATTTAATACAAGCCTCGAATGCTGACGTGAACCAGAAGCCTCGGATGGGTAAACAGAGCATGCAGGCTACGCAGTGACACAGGCCGATAGTGTTTCTGCTTCTGTGTTTTAGCAGGAAATGAATATGAAAGGGTGACAAGAAAGGACAGAAGGAAAATCAAAAGTTTCCATTCGCTGCATTGAGGTTTAGGGCCATCATTCTTTTCTCCTTTCAATTTTATTATTAAAAATTTTCCCCCTAAACCTTCTTTGTCTCTCTAGGATAGTATTCCTCACTCTCCGTTCATGATTTCAAAACTTCCATTGCTTTCTCTGCAGTCAAGGTTAGACACTCTCTTGAAACCTATGACATTTATTTTCATAGCTCCCCCGTTCAGCTTTTTCATATTTAGCCTTCACTGTGATACCCACCACTTTGTTTTTCCCCTGGGGCAATAGCTTATGCTTGGGTAAGCTATATCATCTAAACTTAGCTATTTCAAGGCCCATTTCGTTAAACTCAAGCGAGCTCTCTGTTATTTGAGAATTGATGTTAATGAGTTGATATATTATGCCTTGTGGACAACCCATTTGCATTTTAACTGGTGCTTTTTGAACGCCTGATTCCACAGAAGAAACTTGTAACACTAATATTGTAAGGAAAGAGACTTTTGGGGAACACTTTTTCCTCAAACCATATTATGGTAGTGTTTATTCAACTGTCTTCCCCCAAAGTAGCCCCTGCCTCTATTACTTAATCTTGTACTTTTAGGGGCCAATTTATTGATGTTTCAAGTATTAATTTAGCAAATATATATTCCCTACCCAGTACCTGTCAGGTACTGAGCTTGGCATCAGTGTAGCAAAGATGAAAAAGATAATGCCTATACTCAAGGAGGTCAAGACTAATAGGGGCGACTGCCACATAATTATAAAGGCCACCAAAATATGATAGCAGGGATATGCATAGGAGATTTCAGGGGCTTTAAAAAGAGTACCCGACACAGGTGGCCGTGGGATAAGAAGCAGAAGAAAAATGAGGAGGAATTCTGGGTGACCTGATATCTGAATTGTACAAGTATCAATTTGCACTGATAGGCTTCAAGTACAAGTTAACACAAAAATAAGTAAGAGAAAGAGGAAGGCCGTAGGAAAGGGGAAGGGAATGTGAGTTAAAGAGAAGGAATGGCATCAACAAGTAAAGTCAAGGTGTGTAGAGAGCTATGAGCAACTGCATGTAATAGAGCATTCAGTCTGAGTATGAGAGGGGTAAAAGATAAAGCTGGAACTATGGCCTGTCAGATCAAACTTCTTAAAGGAAAACTCTTCCTTTATTTTTTCCTAAATTAAAAAATTCCTAAATTGAAAGACACACTTTGATGTAGGATAATGGATCTTCAAGGTAGATATTCACCCGTTCTTTATGTATTCATGGCCATGGCATAATGGCTTTTTTACATAAATTACTTTCTTTCCTCTCTGTCTTTGAGTTTCTCCACTGTATTTAATCTCCTTCATTTATTTACTCCCAGAAATGATGCCCTTCAGGAAGGAATAGTGTCTCAGAAGTTCAGAATTTCAACATTGAGTTGAAGGTTTATTTTTTTCCTTCCATCTTAGTCAGGACTATACCTAAATATATGAGCCCTGCTTTAAGAATTGCATATGCCTGGGAGGGACAAATTAGGAGTTTGGGATTCACATATATACACTGCTGTATATAAAATAGATAAACAACAGGGACCTACTGTATAGCACAGGGAACTATGCTCAATACCTTATAATAATCTAAAGGGAGAAGAATCTGAAAACAGTATATATAGAGAGAACCGAATCACTTTGCTGTACACCTTAAAGTAACACAACATTGTAAATCAACTATACTTCAGTAGAAAAGAATGAAAACAAACATAATTGCATATGCCTATGAATTTGCGTATACCATATTTAGAGAGCATGAAAAATATTATCTTAACCCAATTTCCTTCTTTCCAAAGATGCCAGTGAATAGGACACCAGACTAAGTGAAAGGATTCAGACACTGAGATGGGTTTCTCTAGTCACCAGCCTTTTATTCACTCATATTGGGTGTTGGATGGGGCACCTGTCTTCAGGGATCTTTTATAGGCATATACGCCATGAAACTAACAGCAATACAGTCTTGAACAAGACAGTTAAATTTTAGAGACTTCAGGTTCTTCCTTAATAAAGTAAAGTAAATGTAAGTATATCTGAAATAGTGCACTACCCTGTCCAAAACGTCTAGGAGTCTATTCAAGAAAGAACTGGTGGATTTTTTTTCCAAATTGAAAATATCTCTGCAAGGCATGTATTTGAAAATGTGTAATTTATATTTTTAACATATGTATATGCACATTTTATGTTATAATTCTAGTTTACCTGTATAAGCTTAAAATACACTATTACAGTTATGTATTTTCTTTGTAATAAACTGTAACTTAAAACACTATAATATTAGTTTAACTGGATTTTCAATATTAATTTAATTGTGGCAGAGGAATACTTAATCATGTTATTTTTTTACCAATTTTTAAAAATCACAGTACTTTAGAAATGCTGAATTAACACTGAAGAGAAAAATGAATTGAAATCTTTCTTTGATTTGACCTAAGAAGACCCTGAAAGATTTGCCTTAACATATACCAGAAAAGCATCTCACGTTTTTCATAAAGAAACTAATGAGGAAAAGATTAAGGTACATGGCATATTACATGAACTTTGAAAATGCTGAAAAATTGAACTTTACTTTTAAACTGAAATGCTCTTATAAAAAAATAATTTCCATTCTTTGTTTATCTTTTACATAAAATAATAATTGCAGACATTTTCCTGGTCTTTCCTGTTCATTTTGGCCAAGAAAGAAATTTAAGTTCAGCCCCATAAATTTCCCTGGGACCTAACATATAATTACTGTCAAGATAGTTTGATTGATGGCACTGTGGAAAGATTTAGTGATTCATCTAACATGACATGATGAAGTCCCTATACAGAGCTGAGGATGGAATTCAGACCACTGGGTAATCATAAAGAAATCATCTCTTTCATTTTAAAATAGATTTTAGTTTTCCCACATTATTTGTTGTTGGCCATTTGTTGAATATGTGTTGTTCAGTTGATACTTGAATCTGCATCCCAGACTTTTCTAATAGAATGTAAGCTTTCATTCTCTTTCTTCAGTCTTTTAGAACACACTAACTTTAATTACAGTGTTTTCTGAAATATACATTATAGACATTCATTGCTGACCAGATATTATCTATAAGCTACGTGCTATCTATGTCCTAAGACGTGATTTCAGGCCTCTCTCCCATGCGCCCTCTACTTCTGTCCCTGTTACCAAATCCTAATAAAACACACTGTTAGTAGAATTAACTATTCCCGAGACTTTAGCCCTCGGAGCCTCAGGATGGGGTCCTGGTCACCACTGTGTCATCAGACCCTGCTTAGTGCTGAACATATACTAAGTACCAAATAAATATTTGTTGAAAACCTAGAAAATGCAGAAAAATGAAGAAAGCAATAAAGCAGTTAACTAAGTGTATTGCTAAGAGATAACAAAATTTAACCTTTTGGTTAATTTTCAACACTTTAAGATTTTTAATTCTAATCCATGAATATATGCATTTTGTTATCAAGCCGTAGTGCGTATTTTGCTTTCTTTTCATATATGGCTATAGAAACATAGAGGAAAATACAGCCAGATTCCAACTAAAATGTTTCAGCTCTTCCAATTAACAATTTATTATAAACAATTATTTATACAGTTTAAGTGTTAATGGTTGCACTGATTTAGTTGAATAGGGTTTATTTAAGCAATTTAATATTGTTTAAATTGTTTTTTCCAAATATTTGATATTATAAACAAAACTGTGATGACCATGTGAATGAATTGTCTTTCTCTGGCCAGTTGACACACAGTTGGTAGTTAGTGAATTTGTTGAATGCATTGATGAATGATAAAAAGTCATAATTAATACTTTCCGTGTTTTGGAAGACAGTTAACAAAAATTATATTGGAACCATTTAATAAATATGTCTGAAAGGCTCCTGAAAAGATTTAATTAGATTTTCATGGTAAGGTATTTGTTAAAGCCCTCAGGAACCAAGAAAACAATAAAAAAGATTGTTTGATCACAATTTCTTTGATCATATATTCACATTTTATCAAAAAGTAAAAAACAGACTATATATTTTAGAGATAGTTAGGTTTCTAGCAAGTCCCTAGGTTAGTTGTAATGATCTAGCAGAAGAATAGTTAAAGGTTTATGGTACCTTTTCTATTGGTAGCTATGAAGATAATTGATTTTTTCTCTCTGAACTGGGTCAGTTACTAGCTGGTAGAAAAACATTCTCAACATCAATAATGCTAACCTCTATTTTGAGAACAGGGACCTTTCTTGACCAATTTAATGTGTCAGATTAGTGTTTAAAGCATGTAATTGTTTAATTATTCAAATGAAATTTTATTTATTAAACATGTAATGAATAGGTGTTGTGCTTGCCTGGAACTGTTCATTTCCTCATTCAGACATATTTAAGGAATACTTACAATGTGTCAGGCCCTCAGCTCTGCCTGATGATTCCATAACTATCCCCTGAAAAATCTAGGGTGTAATATCAAGGCTGTATTTTATTTTATTGAAGTATAGTTAATTTACAATGTTTTGTGGGTTTCAAGTGTATAGCAAAGTGATTCAGTTATACATATATCTGTGTATATATATATTCCTTTTCAGGTTCTTTTCCATCAGAGGTTATTACAAGATACTGAGTATAGTTCCCTGTGTGCAGTAGGTCCTTGTTTACCTATTTTATATATAGTAGTGTGTATATGTTAATCCCAAACTCCTAATTAACTGCCTCCCCCACCCCCCGCCCCGCTATCCCCTGTGGTAACCATAAGATTGTTTTCTGTGTTTCAATGCTATAATCTCACTGGGGACAAGGGACATAATTAGTACACTTGATAGTAATTTTACATTAAACTGAAATTAATATTACAGCGCACAGCAATCCTATCAGTGTCATATCCACCATAAGTGTAGCCTCTTGGGTTTTCAAGGTGAATTTTCGTTTAGGTATTCATAAAGTACCAGCAGGAGTCGTTGCCAGTATTGGAGCAGCAGAGTGGTCAGCGTCATATGAAGACAAGACGATTCTTTTAGGATGAGAAGAACATTCACTCAAGCAGGTGGCACTCCTGCTGCTTGGCTTGTTCTGCTAAGCTCTGTCAGCTGCCTATCCAATATTCAAAAAACAAAGCAAAACAGAGAACATGAAAAATAGATACTTTGGTTCTTTCTGGACATGTTATTACTTGGGGCTTTTATAATGCTTTTGTCTCAAAAGGAATTTTCATAGATTTCAGTAGTTTTCCAGTAAATGATCACATATTTGAAAGATATTGGACATCTCAATAGAGTTGCAGTTGAAATGGGATTGACTGGTTTCCATATAATGACACACACACACACACACACACACACACACACACACAAAAGGAAAAAAGAACTCTAACCTCAGCAGATAAAAGTGAAGAGGGGAGATGATTGAAGTCTGAAAACATTTTGAAGGATGTGCGTATAGTAACTTCAGATCTCTTTATTTGATCTCTGATTACCAGAATAAGGGTTGCCTTTCACAATTGAAAGGGATTATAAACATATGAAACTCTTTTCTCAGAAAGGTGATGTTGTTAAAAGAGAGATTCAGGAATAGTTTAGATAACTTAATCGATGGTGGATGCGTGTCAGGCTGTGTCAAAGGAAGATCTTCAGTGTAACATTTTGAGACAACATTTACTGGAATGCTTAAATGATTGAGCTGCCCCAGGGCAACATTTTTCTCATATTTTTTACACATTTACTGGTAATGGAGACATTTAATGTTTCTTGTCAATTTGTTCCGATAATAGTTTGTCTGCAAATGAGTCGGCCCATTGCCAGAAAGTCATAATCCTATTTTTTTCCTCCTAAATCCCAAGGCAACCCTTAAAGGAGAGCAAAGACCCTGCATCTTGCAGCTGCAAGGGTCCTTCTTGGAGTTGAGGAGGAGGTAGCCTCTGCCCTGTATCATTAGGTTTTTTGGGAGCTGCTTTAGGCAAAGAGCACGAAGCAGGTTTTCTCACAGAAGATGCCCCGAGCACAGACCCATCATCCCTTCATTCTGGATGATTTTCTGTTTTCTCTCCAACTTTAACCTTTACTCAATTCTTTTACTTTTGTATTTCAAGATGCTCATAGATACTGGATTTGTACTTTATACCACGTCAGTTTTTTGGTATGGCAGTTCTACTCTCGGTGGTAACATTCTTAATATATGTATATATGTATGCATTTATCACTATAGTAACATTCTATAATGGAGAGCCTGTTATAACTAACTAAATGAGTTTACCTGTGTGTGTCTTTTCTTTCCATCTATGCTGCAAATTCCGCTATGGAGGAAAATCTCTTGCAGGTCCAACACTGTCTTACCTGAGTAGTTTTTGAAGGAATGCTGAATGCATCAGGAAACTGAAATCTGGATTTGGTTATGTCTCACTTCTGTGACTTTGATCGGATCATTCATGATTTCAGTGTTTTAGCTTCAGGATCTTTAAACTTACAATTTTAAGTTACACGGTCTCCAAAATCCCCTTTACCTCTAAAATTTGATGACTCTGTTATCTTCAGGAAATCCTAATCAGAAAGGATAATTCTGGGAGAGGGGAAGTTGTTGGGTCAAGAGGGAGGTGGATTAATTTAGAATGAAAATGTGTCATGGCGTAACAGAAACTCAGTGCACCTTTACAAGACTTCCATGCTCAGACTGCTACCCAAGGAGGAGGAATTGGAAAATTTGGGGAACAGGATTCTGAAAACCCTGATAATAAGAATATAAAACCTCTGTCTCACAAGAGTCAGAAACTCAGGGTGGAAGTGCCTTCTTCATTATCATTTTGCTATTAGTTTTAGCTGTATTAATTAATTAGACACTGAGTATGTATTTATGGATTAATATATAGATGATTGTGGGGTCTGTTTTTTTCACTTGATGTCACTCACAGATGACGTCAACTAATACTAAAAGCCAAAATGTAAACGTTTACCACGTGACAAGTGTAGACTGACTCAGGAGGAGAGACTGTGGCACATGGTGCCGAGAAGATCTGGGTCACGCCAGGCCCTATGGGATGACAGCTGCATTGTCGAAGGAAAGTTAAGGAGCCACCTGGGCCTCCATCTCCTTGTCTGATAAATGGCGATAAAGATATCTACTTCATATTGTTATTCTGAGAGGTAGATGCTACGTCAGAAGAGGTTAGCCAAGTGCTTTTCACGTGGCAAATACACAGTACACAGCAGTTTAAAAACAAAATGAGAAAGGAATCCAGTTTTTCTTTACACAGCTAATATTTAAAAGCAAGTTTTTCATTCAATGATGGTTGGATTTTTTTTTTTTTTTTCCCAGTACGCGGGCCTCTCACTGTTGTGGCCTCTCCGGTTGCGGTGCACAGGCTCCAGACGCTCAGGCTCAGTGGCCGTGGCTCACGGGCCCAGCCGCTCCGTAGCATGTGGGATCTTCCCGGACCGGGGCACGAACCCGTGTCCGCTGCATCGGCAGGCGGACTCTCAACCACTGCGCCACCAGGGAAGCCCCAGGTGGTTGGATTTTTGTGTTGACTTTTTCTTGTGTTTGTGTAGTCCCCATCATGGTGGCATCTTTCTTCTGATAAAATGATGAACGAATGCAGTCAGAAGGAACATTCAGTGATGCTAGCCATGTTTCTGTGAACTGGAGGAAAGCTTTTGAACTTAGATTCAATCTGGAAGTTCTATTTTTTGTCTAAATGTGCAGGGGAAAATAACCCTCTCCCATCAGCTTGGTGGAAAAATAAGATAGATTAATGACTAACAACTAAAACTTTTGAGAACTTATCATATACCAGGCACCATGCCAAGAACTTTATATGCATTATCTCATCAACTCCTCACAATAATTTTATGAGTTAAGAACGATCATTATGCCTGTTACAATGATGAAAGCACTGAAGCTTAGGGAGATTAAATAATTACAGTAGTTCACAAATCTAGCAAAGGATTGGAGCCAGGACTTGAATGCAGACAGTTTGACACCAGAATCTATGTACTTACTACTTTTCTATATTGACGTTCCAGAAACTAGCCCCTCGACATCACTGATAAAATTTTATTTTGCCTCTGCTGGCTCTAATCTACAAAAACTTGGACAAGTTAAATGACTGCACAGAGCCTGAATTTCCTAATCTATAAGGAGCAAATAATTACCATCTGTTTCATGGGGTTTTATAATAAGAAAGAAAAAAATGTAAAATGCTTAGTGATATATCTGATGTATACACTGTATAATAATTAAGACTGTCACCTGAGAACCTGGACGTCATATGCCTTTCGAAAGGGATAGAAATAGGGAAATACAAATGGAGGATGAAGACAGGAACATAAATGGCTGTCACCAGGCATTGACCACAGCAGTGGGGCAAATTGGTATAATGTGGTATAATGTGTCTATTTAAATATAATGTCTCTCTCTATATGTCTATATTATATATATATATATATATATATATGTATATATATAATGTCTCTATTTAAGAGCTGAACTTTGAGAATGGAGGAAAGAGATGCTGATAGTATGTAGCAGTGATTTAGATACTTGATACAAGAGAATTTCTAAAGTACCCAGAAGGGCATGGAGCATTTTGAGACCTATACAGGAAAGGTAGTCAAACCTGAAAAGTGGGAGAAGAGAAATCTGCTCTGGGCTAAGGTAAAGAGATTTTCATTGCCACCGGTTTCTACCAAATCACCAAATGATAATATAAAAATTCAGATCAGGACTCCTGTCTGGTACCTGTAGTTCTAAAATACAGTGCTGTATAAACTAGCAGGTAGTATGCTCTTGACTGATTTCACTGTGCTCGCGCACAGCCCATTCAGGTATTGCTGTAAATTGATATACAGCTGTGCGGTAGCCTACGAGCACGTTGAGATTCTGGCATCCTGAATGGGCAAAACTTGATAAATGAAATCCCTAAAGAATATTGTTTGACTAGAAATCATGTGTGTGCTTCAAGTTACATTTGCACCAAATTATTACTGAAGGAAAAGAAATTCATTTTGAAATCTGAAGTCACCTGATTCCTCAGAGTGTCCTTGGCATTATATAGATGTAGATGATTTACCGTGTTCACTTTCTGTATCACTTCTCAGTACTGTGAATACACCTTTAATCTACAATAATCAATGATCTTCATTATTAAAAAACCCAGGTATGACAAGATTCCATATCTTGAGGGTGATTCAAAGGTTTCATACCCTGTCAAACTCAAAAACTGAGCTGCAACAAGACAATACCAAATATCTTTAAAAAGCCTTAATCTCTTTTTTTGGCTACCGAAAGCAGTGAATAACACTTAGAGCCCATTGGGGGTCATCGGTTAAAATTAGTGGGCTTTTCAGCTTAAGTGTTTTGTTGCATGTCTCAGAAATACAAATAGTATGAGACATTTTCATAAATAATATACTTATTAAAAATTAGTGATATTTTTCCTCATTAAAATGTAATCTACGGGTAACATGTTTGAAACATTGATAAGCTCTTGAGATGACAGAGAAAAGTAAATTATAATGTGTTTTTATGAATTAAGTTTCAGAAAAATGGGGTAGAAATCCAGGTTCCCCTTCGAAGAATAAAGGATTTGTTACATAAAGAAAGACCAGAAGAATGTGGGTCTCTACATATTGTAATATATAGACCACTGAATATGTACAGACTTAAGTGAAGAAAGTTGCTAACTTTTAGAAGTGACATGAGGAATGAGATTAGGGGTGATTTTTGAAACCAAGAGAAAAGGAATTTAACATTTAATGTGTTCTTCCCCTAGAGTAAATATGTAGAAGAATCAAATACACATCTATTCCAGAGAACATCTTTCTTTATAATGGTGTACATCATTAATTAGGGAGATACTGTCTTCAGGATAGAAGTTAATTAACTGTGAGATCAAAACCTAATGCCGATTTTCCTTTTTACATCACTCCAACAGCACCAAACCAATAAAAGCAGTTATGTTTTTGAGTAAAACTTATCTGGCCAGAACCTCAAAATGAGTAGTTCCTGAGGCTCTCATCAAGAAGGAAAAGATCGGGCTTCCCTGGTGGCGCAGTGGTTGAGAATCCTCCCGCCAACGCAGGGGGACATGGGTTCTATCCCTGCTCCAGGAAGATCCCACATGCTGCGGAGCAACTAAGCCCGTGCGCCACAACTACTGAGCCTGCAGTCTAGAGCCCGTGAGCCACAAATGCTGAGCCCGCGTGCCTAGAGCCCGTGCTCCGCAACAAGAGAAGCCACCACAATGAGAAGCCCGTGCACCGCAACAAAGAGTAGTAGCCCCCACTCGCCACAACTAGAGAAAGCCCGCATGCAGCAATGAAGACCCAACGCAGCCAAAAATAATAAATAAAAATAAATTTAAAAATATAATAATTGATTAAAAAACAAAGGAAAAGATCATGAGTTAGTAAAATTTTGGGCATTCACTAACAGAAAAGGAAAGCTAAGATTATATGATAAGTTATTTGAGTAATATACATATTATATCCCTGAAAAATGTGTCACAAATAAGTTTAGTCATTATTTCATCATAGTTTTTGTATATGGATAGACTTTCAATCAGATTTATTCTGTTCATAGTATTGTCAGGATTCCTTTTCAAAAGTGTATAGATTACATCTTCCTCTCAAGGATTCTCACATTTAAAGAGAGCACTTCAAGGTCCTTGAGGAGATCCTCATTTTCTGCTGGAAAAAGATTTTGATTCAACCTTCGTCTGCATCAGAGGGAGTTGGCATATCCTTTGTTCAATGCTTTTTAACCCACTTGGCAGAAATTTTAGTTATGGGAGCTTTACTCTAAAGACAGAGGTATAAGAGAAGTATCTGTTTATTGTCATCATCCAATACCTGTGTCCAAAGTGTCTATTAAAGAATATTACTGTTAGAGGCCAAACATTAACCATCTTGAAACCTCACATGTAACTGAAGTGCAGAATGTACTTAAAATCATTCATTTGGCCTATTTCTCGTTCTCTCTGAACCAGGGTCTTGCCATTCTTCCCCCAAGGCACAGTATCTGTGTTTTCATAATGACTTTTCTTTGTTCCAAGCTAATTGGTTTAGAATGCTCTGTTACATTTTGTATTTTGATGGCCCTCTTGATATAGACCTGACTTAACATGGAAGGGACTTAAAGACTGTCAGTCACATGGTAAGCATTTAATACATGTGTACTACTATATAACAATAATGGCTATTATCATTTAGAACTTTTTCACTGACTAATTTGTAAGACTTCATGTAAGGTGGGATATGTAACATAGGATATATGGAGAGCTGGACATTGGAAGTACACACCAAAATTTAAACACCTATAGGGAATCTGAGAAGATGGTGAGTGCAGCAAGGTTTAAATCTTCCAGAATCCTCCCCTAAAAATAGAGCACAAAGATATCAAAACCAATCACTCACAGTCGTCATGTAAAACAAAACTAGTTTGCCAAAGCATTTGGAGAGACATCCACATGAAGACTGGGTGATTATTAAATAATAAATATATATTTACCTGTAGAGCTAAGATTTGGTGGTGTTTCAGTGGAAATAGTGCAGTATGTAAAGGCTACATTCTCTAACAAACTAACATGAATCGGGGCAGGAAGTAAGAGGTGTTCATAAAAAGCAGAATAAGCTTGCGCATTGCCTTGTGAATATATTCTGGTTACTAAACAAAGACAAATGATAAAATGTGATCTGTTTTCACAAAGAGTTTTGAATTAATGGATGTAGGAAAGAAATACTCTTAAAACCCAAAATTCAACTGAGTAAACTTTAAAGATCTTATTGGCTTTATTCAAAGATTGATTCATCAATTGGGCAGCTTCCCATCCAGCTTTTAGAAAGGAGCCCCAGGAGCTGTACCGAATGGAAGACTTTTATGGGTGGGAGAAGGCGGGGACAAGGAAAGACTGGATTACCTAATCTTTCTTTGGGGGATGGAAAGGGTCTATGGGGCAGATTACCTTGCTAGTGCTGACCAGTAAATTTTAGAAAATCGGTTATGATTACATTTCTGGGGAAGGTTGAAACTGCAATTAGTTTAAGTATTGTCTCAGTTTGATGATGTGGGATTAGCCCAAGTGACTCCATTTTAGGTCTGTTGTCTCTCTCTTTTTTTAAGAGGACCATTGGCTGATCACCTCACAAAAATAGCATCAAACCGACATCACAAACCTTTTGATGGAAGAACACATACAACCTCACGTTGAAGTAGGAATATTGAAGTAGGTGAGGTTGTATGTGTTTTTTCGTCAAAAGGTTTGTGTAACTCCTTCAATCATTAGTTCAATAAATAATTAGGAAGCTCCAGTACAACAGTAGGAAATCAACAGTACAACAATAAGAAATCACCTTGTTCTGATACCCATGGAATGTGCAGGGAAATAGAAAATGTCATTAATCCAATAATCCTGCAACTAAATGTCTTATTACCTCGGTGATAAATGGAGAGGTGTATTGTGCTCTGGGAATAAATAATAGGAGGGCTACACCTAGTCAAAAGTGATACCTGAACTAAAGTGTGAATGATGAATAGCTTTAAGGAAACATTAGCCTGGAGGAGGGGGGAATGGGCAGAGAAAGTGCTTCAGAGCACAGGGCAGCCTGTGAATAGGCCCTGACATAGGAAGGAGGATGGTATATTCTAGCGCCCAGAAGAAATCCAGTATATCTGATGGGTGCAGAGTAAAGAGGGTGGGACAGGAGAAAAGACAGAACAGGGAGGGGTAACTAGTATTGTCCAAGCTGGATCACTTTTGAGACTAAAAGGGCGATACCACCAATGATGACAACAGGTGGCCATGGGGCTCTGAGTCACCCTCATTGCTGGCTATGCTGAGAAGAGGTTTTTGTGCAGAGGGTGATGGAATGGTTTGGAAGGGTTCTAAGCAGAGGTTTACTTTTGGCTGCTGCAGTGTGGAGAGTGGATTATGATGAGGCGGACATGCGTGTGGAGGGACTGCATATTAGCGCACTCATTTCCCAGAGACAGGCTGAAAGGCAGCTTCTGTTGCTGTTATTTTTGTTTGTTAGGTTGTTGTATTCCTTCTTGTTGCAAGCAGAGAACCTGGCGTAAAATCAGCTTAGGAGTTTCTTTTCAATGGCTGGAGAAGCGCTTGCTACTTTCCATGCACGCTGCTGAAGTATCTAGAGGTAAAGTTAGAGCTCACAAAAGATGCTTATGTTTAGAATTACTAAAGCATAATCTGTTTATTCTCTCTCTCCGTCTCTGTCTATATATACACATATACATGTACACACACATATACACATATAGGTATGTACATAGACATAGATATATATATATATTCATGTGTTATATTATTACCAAACTACTAAATATCATTAAAGGTCCTACTCAATGAGCTAACCTTCTTGTGGAGAGGTGTCGGCTACTCTGTGTCCTAATCTTCAGAAATACTGGTGCGACTGATTTCTTTCTTCAAAAGAAATTTTCATTGTTTAAGTTTAAATAGTAAAACATTACTTAAAGAAATAAATGGGAATACAGAAAAGTTTTTTTAAAAGGCTGAGAACATCAAATGCTGCATTTTTTCACACCTAGCTGAAATGTATCTGTATATAAAGTTGTATCCTGCTTTTTTTCACCTCAATATTATATCATAAGGAAGGTTACCAGATTTAGCAAATAAAAGTACGGGATGCTCTATTAAATTTGAATTCCAGAGGAACAGCCTATACATAGACACACACACACACACACACACACATCTCAAATATTACATGGCACATACTTTTACTTAAAAATTATTGCTTATCTGGAATTCAAATTTAACTGGATACACTATTTTATCTGGCAATCTTAGTTAAAAACATTTTCCTTGTAATCTTTATAAACAATTATAGATAACACTGGGATGAACACATTAATTCAGGAACAATATTCTTTTTTTATAGTGTATATCCTTGGATAGATTCCCAGAAGTAAACTTCGTAGGTTAGATTAAATATATATCTATCTCCAAGTTTACTTTATAGAAATATTATAGGCTCCACTTACCTTTCCTTTTTTGTTTATTTATTTAGCTAGTTCAAGAGCTGAGTTTGTGTCAGCATTGTTTAGCTCACAATTTTTTTCCCTTTAAAGTATCATGATTGAGATTATCCTCGGAGAATTTATCCTCATTTGGTGGTAATCCAGTTCTTTCTCAAGTCTTACTTGAAATCTTAGATATTTCAGTGATGGGATTTCTGGACGTGTTAGATAACATTTCTGTAGCTTCCCTGAATTCTATTACTGTGCTCAGTTTATCAGCAAACAATCTGTGATATATCATCTCAGCCTCCCTTTCCTTCTTTGTCTTCCCCTTTATGGTCTCCAAGTTTTGCCCTTGTATTTTACCTTCTGCATTTACAAAGTACCTACACGATAAATGCCTATTCAGTTGGTGTCTTTGAGATTTTCACTTTACCTGCTGGGTGACCTTAGTCAAGTTACCTACTGTCTCTGAGCTTTGGTTTCTCTATCTCTAATAATTATATGACAGGGTATTTGTCATGACAGAATGAGAACTGTTTGGGGAAAATACTTAACATGGCAGACACACAGTAAGTGCTATGGTCCCGAGAACACTGATGCAGACAAGGACGAACTGACTTGAGCAAAGGTCTGTAAGAGGCATCACTTACCTGGCCTGGGCATGCAGGCCTCGATCATAATCATCATCTGGGTTCCAGGATTCAGGTTCTTCCTAGACACTGGACAGTGGAAAGATGAACTGATAATGACTAGACTTTGACTTTGGAAATGACAGTAGCTCCACTCAGCATGCACGCTGGGGCAGTGAATGAAAGCCTGCTTAGATGGATGATGTACGGGTCACGGTGGGTACATGCCCACTGTACTAAAATGGATATGGATGTGTAACAAGGTCCATATTACTGATAACAACTAAATCTCAATTTCTCCATTTCACTGTATTTCTCAAGTACACTGCATTTTCGTAAACGCCTGCCATTCGTTACACAATATCTAGGAGGGGCTGCTCTGGCTTTGGTTTTTGCTTTTTGATGCTATTCACGCTGTCTCTTGCTAACGCTCTTTGTGCACACTCTGGAGTATTCTACCAAGACCATGGTGCTTAGAAGAGTTTTGTAAGCCTCTGGCCTTTTGGCTGAAAGAATAACTAGCTGACTGTCCCTGAGCAGAAAACAACCCTCTCACTAGAGGACAGTTAAATTCTTCCCTGATTACAGCAGTAGCGGAGGATTTCACTGTCTAATCACTTGACATCACTGTCATATAGGCCTCATTTTCAGTGATCCACTCACACTTCTATCCGTTAATTATTACTCAATATATATTTAATTCCTCCCAGAGTTTAGTGCCAAAGAGCATTAATGAATCTTTTGATCAGAAAATGAGATCTATTACTTCATGTGCTCCCTGCAGCCACAGAAGTAGGTGAAGGGCTGCAGTGTGGTTGTTCATTCATACCTGGAATATCTATTTGTCAGCACTTAAGCATTTTTTTTTGGATAATGTTGAAAGTATTAAAATGTTTACCTCTTAAAATTACTTTGGATCAGCGGTCTAGGTATAGAATCCAAGTAAACCAATGAAATACATCAGATACTCCTTGAAAGTGTATAACCCGCCCTGATGATTCACTTTCTTAGTGAAGGAAAAATGCAGCTCAACCTCAGGCACTGCTCTCTCTCTGGAGCCGCCTTCCTTGTTTGCTTAGTGCGATTTGCTCGCATCTGCCCAGACTTCTGGTTAATTCATTGCTGTTCAAAGGCTTTATCACTGGGTGGCACCCTGCCACCTTATTTGGATTTTCTTTCCTTCCTTTCATCTCTCTTCTGCAGTGTAACCGTATGGTGGTCAAAAGTCGGGGTCTGGGCCCAGACACTCATGTTTGGAATCCAGGCTTTGAAATTTATTAGGCTCTGTGACCGTGGAGAACCTAGATAATGTGTCTTCATCAAAATGAAGATAACAGTGGTAAACATTTTATAGGATTCTTGTGAGAATTAAAAAAATGAAAGCACTTAGAAGAGTGCCTGGCAATTAATAAACATCCAATAAAATGTATCTTTTATTTTTTTATTACCATTTCAGGATGGTACCATAGGACCTGGGAATACAAATATATGGGTAAGTCACAGAAGTTAAGAAACAGACAAAAAACAAATAACACCCAAAAAACTGTGATGATGATGATAGAGGTTAGAACCAGCACGATGGGGACAAGAGAGTGAAGTATTTATAGCAGACTTGGGGCTGTGGTCCAGTAATAACTAGTTCCCAATCATTTATTGAGAGCCTGTAAGTATAAGTGTCTGGGCCTATTCTTTACAATATTTCCTCAGGTGTCTTTCACAACTTCTGTATGAGGTAAATATTTTACGCCCATTTTCTAGATAAGGAAACTGCACCTAATAGAAGTTAGGTGATGTGTATAAGGTCATTTACCCTGTAAGTGGAAGACCCCAGATTTAAATCCAGGTTGGTTTTATTCCAAAGTTCTTTCTACAGTGTGTTTTCTGCTCTGCCTGTATTTTTTTTTAATCTCCATGTTACTGGTTACAATTTTAATACCTACTTCTCAATATAGTTCCTATATTCTGGAAGGGATTGGGTTGCCTGTGACACCTAATAAGAAAATCATAAATGTGTCTGCAGACTGAGACTCTGAGATTCTGAGGTAAATGCTGAGCTGTGAGAGCTGCCATTTCTTCACTTCACTTCTTAAAATTTCTATGACATCCCCATTCCCTCTGTTAGCTGTGTCAGCATTTCCACTGCTGCTTGTGCTGATAAAGCCCCCTGAACACACACACCACACAGAAATCACTTGGTGACATGTTCACTAGGGCACCCAGAAGAGGAGGGAGGTCTAGATGGGAAGGACAGTGTCCTGAAGGTTGCTCTGTTACCCAGCAGGTCAAGGGGGCAATTCAAAAATGGCTTCAGACATGAGGCCAGTTTTCCCCCTGAAATGCATGGGGCAAGTTAGGATTCCCAAGAGCTTGGGAAATCAGTAGATTTCAGTAGAACTTCAGTAGAAAGAAGTGAGTTTACATTCTTTGTTTTGTTTGTTTCTTAGTGTTCTTTTCCATCATAGGATATTAACTATAATTCCCCGTGCTATACGGTCGGACCTTGTTTTTTATCCATCTATAAATGCTTACATCTGCTAAGCCCAACCTCCCAGTCCATTCCTCTGCCAACCGCCTCCCCCTTGGCAACCACTGGTCCATTTTCTATGTCCATCATTCTGTTTCTGTTTCATAGGTAGGTTCATTTGTGTCATATTTTAGGTTCCACTTGTAAGTTTTATCATATGGTATTTGTCTTTCTCTGTCTCACTTACTTCACTTAGTATGATAATCTCTAGGTCCATCCATGTTGCTGCAATTGGCAATATTTCATTCTTTTTTATGGCTTAGTAATATTCCATGGTATATATGTGCCACACCTTCTTTATCCATTCATCTGTCAATGGACATTTAGGTTGCTTTCATGTCTTGGCTATTATGAATAGTGCTGCTATGAACTGAAAGAACTGAGTTTACATTTCAATGAAAATACTAGATAACAAAGCTATTGTTGTGTTTTACATAAGATATAGACCGATGACATAAAATAAAGAAACCAGGGAGTGTAAGAAGTGGAGAAGAAGTTGCAGGAAAATTTGAACATCATACCCTTCGAGAATTATAAGCATTTACTTATAAGCATCACCTTTTAATATCTTCTCTAACGTGGAACATTACTCAAATACTTTCTTTACTGTTTTTCAGGACAGATATGAAAACTTAGGTGGCTTAGAATACGAAAGCAGTGGCTCTACGTGGCGTGATTCTAAGTGTCCAGAAGCCCTCCCTCCATGTCAGAGTACGTTAGGCACACGCCGACACACACACAGCCCCCTGCATGGCACACCTCCAACCACACACATGCACAACCAAACACAAACACACCACACCTTCACATTTTCCAAACACAGACAGGAACACTTGCCCCTCCCGCCAGCGAGGGGATGAGCAGAGAGGGATTGTGGACCTGTGAGAGTGAGGGTGAAATTTGCTGAAAACTGAAATTCTGTGTAGAGCTTTCAGTACAGACCTGGTGTTTTTGATTTTGATGCATTTAGATTCAGAGTGACTTGAAATACCTCACCTTCGAAACTGCTATTTGTCAAATATTCTTCCATATGAATGTGCTTCTGATCATTTCTGGAGAGCTAGTTTTTTGTTTTTGTTTTTGTTTGTGGTACGCGGGCCTCTCACTGCTGTGGCCTCTCCCGTTGCGGAGCACAGGCTCCGGACGCTCAGGCTCAGTGGCCATGGCTTACGGGCCTAGCCCCTCCGTGGCATGTGGGATCTTCCTGGACCGGGGCACGAACCCGTGTGCCCTGCATCGGCAGGCGGACTTTCAACCACTGCACCACCAGGGGAGCCCTAGAGAGCTAGTTTTGATGGACAGACTGCGTGTGCTGGGGACCTGGAGCTAACGGGGAAATAATAAGAGCAGAGAGAGAGGCTGCCAAGGTGTCCAAACAGACTCAACTAACACAGTGATTTGTCCTGGGGTCAGTGCTGAGTGAAGGCCTGTGGACACCACTGAGGGCTGTCCATGGAGTGAATGCGGGGTTATACAGAGAATGCTGCTGCTAAAGAGGATTTTCTCCTACTTACATCAGTGTGATGCTTGAAAGGTCACTTTGGTCTGTGTAAAACCAGAGCTCATTTGCAGAAGTAAATGACAAGAGACGTTTCAGGCTCCAAATTCAGGCAACTATAAATCCCCAATCCTAAATTCTTCAAACCGATCCAAGACTTACTATTTTTTATCTTTAAAAATAGTAAGTTTGTATTAGTTTGTCTTTTAACTTTTATATTTTGGTAAATGGAGTAATATTGGGGCAGAGAGAGTTAATGAAAACATGTTTTGGGAAATTGAAAACATAAAGGCAATGATGATTAATGTAGACAGACTGACCTGTTTCAGAATTTAGTGTGGATTAGGAGGGTGCTTTATCGCAGTGTCTTATGATGGGTGGCTCGATCTGGATATGTATGAAGATTTTAATTAATGAGCTCCTCTTTAGGGAACACTATCTCCACTTACTTCCTTTCTCTGGTTACATAGGCTACAGCCTGAGTTGTAGTCTGCCATTCTCCCTAATGTGTTAGATGTTTTTCCTAAGAGGCAGTGGAAGAGAAGATACTGCTTTGAAGATCCATTAGCTTTAAACTTACTTCCCCTTACCCAGTTGATAAAGCCAACATCTGTTGACCTAGAGAGCATTCCTGGAAGGGCTGTTTCTTCACTCGTACTTCTGGCTGTGGGAATGACTTACAAGACAGGTGGAGACCGAGTTTGGTTTCAGAGTGCACCATGTTGGGTTCTATCAACTGCATTCAGTGTGAATCAGTGTAAGGTTGTATTTGAGTTTATGTTCAAGAATTTTTACGATAGCAGAAGGAAAAAAAGATGAATATACCAAACCTGAAATCTATGAAATTATGTTGGTTTTGCAAAATTGGGAATTTTCTTATCCAATATTCTGTCAAAAATATTTAGTGGAAAATCAGTACAGAAAAACATGATGATGAGTAATTATACGCTAAATATGGTCAATGTGGATATATTTTTTTGATGTTTCAGATAAAACTCTGCCTTCATTCTTTGTGACTGTAACATTACTCTCTCTTCACACCCCAACTGTCTGGGTAATTCATGTTTTTATCTAACTGTTTACAGTATATGTGATGGTAATTCAAGAGAAAAATAGAGAGAAGGGACATCTTGCTTCAAATGACATTGAACTAATGGTTCCTAAATTATCTGATTGATTTATTGATTCATTAGTTCATTTATTTATTCAGTAAGCAAATATTTATTGGGGACTTACTGCATGCCAGGTTCTGTTCTAGGGTTTGGAGATGGTCTTAAAAACAAGACAGACAAGAATTTTCTCCTCAGTGGGTCTTCTACTTTAGCAGGAATGACAGACAATAAACAAACAAGTATTTAGCTCCCAAATTCCCATTAAAATATCATGAAACCAGAGAAGAAGAACAATAGAATCTCATAACATAGAACATGATGGCTGCAGGGAAATCAGTTTCAGAAGAAATTTTATTAACTTTAAGTTTGCTAGAAAGAGAAAAGGCTTGTTAATTTCAATGCTTTACCTCAGGAAATAGCAAGCTTGACTGCTTATAGGCAGAAGACAGTTTCCTGCCTCTGAAAAGATGTTCAACATCACTAATCATCAGGGAAATGCAAATAAAAACCACAATGAGACATCGCCTCACACCTGTCAGAATGACTGTCATCAAAAGAACACAAATAACAAATGTTGGCAAGGACGTGGAGAAATGGGAACACTTGTATGCTATTGGTGGGAATGTAAACTGGTGTAGCCACTGTGGAAAACAGAATGGATGTTTCTTCAAAAGGTAAAAATAGAACTACCATATGACCCAGCAATTCCACTCCTGGGTATATATCTGGAAAAAAACTAAAACACTAATTCAAAAACATACATGCACCCCTATGTTCATAGCAGCATTATTTATAATTGCCAAGGTATGGAAGCAACCTAAGTGTCCATTAACAGGTGACTGGATAAAGAAGATGTGTGTATATATATATATATATATATATATATATATGTATTTTACACACACACACACACACACACACAAAATGGAATACTACTGTAGCCATAAGAAAGAATGAAATTTTGCCATTTGCAACATCCTGGATGGACTTGGAGGGCATTATGCTAAGTGAAGTAAGTCACACAGAGAAAGACAAATACTGTATGTTATCACTTATATGTGGAATCTAAAAAATTCAGCAACCTAATAAACAGAACAAAAAAAGAAGCAGACTCACAGATATAGAGAACAAACTAGTAATTACCAGAGGGGAGAGGGAAGGAAGGAGGGGCAATACAGGGGTAGGGGAGTAAGAGGTACAATTATTAGGTATAAAATAAGCTACGAGGATATATTGTACAGCACAAGGAATACAGCCAGTATTTTATAGTAACATAAATGGAGTATAACCTTTAAAAATTGTGAATCATTGGGGCTTCCCTGGTGGCGCAGTGGTTGAGAGTCCGCCTGCTGATGCAGGGGACACGGGTTCGTGCCCCGGTCCGGGAAGATCCCACATGCCGCGGAGCAGCTCGGCCCGTGAGCCATGGCCACCGAGCCTGTGTGTCCAGAGCCTGTGCTCCACAACGGGAGAGGCCACAACAGTGAGAGGCCCGCGTACCACAAAAAAAAAAAAAAAAAATTGTGAATCATTATATTGTATACGTGTAACATATAATATTGTACAGTAACTATACTTCAATTAAAAAAAGACATTTCCTGCCTCTCCCATACTGTTCATCCCTTGGCCTAAACACTCTCTGATCTACCAACCAGTGACCTGTGCAGGCATCTTCTCACCACCTAGATGATGTGTCCACAAAATTCAACTTTCATTCAGTAACTGCTACCATTCTGGAGTAATTTGCCTTGTGGAATGAAGGTGCTGAATGTATTTTATCAGTAACTTGGAAAACTGTAGAGTGAAAAGAAATAGAAAAAAAATGTAGAGCACAAAACTCTACATATGTTAGCATATTAATTGTGTGTGACAGGAGCGAAAACAAAAATCTATAAATACTCTGATATTTCCTCCTCCCCCATCTTCTAATGAGGAAGAATCCTTTGTTCCCTTGTTTTTAGACCTTGTTTGTGTGGGGGGGTTTGGAAAATGAGTGATGATAAAAATATGGAGAAGACCAAAGTATTAGATGATAGGTTACTATGTTGTAAGCAAGAGAAAGTGGCTTAAACGGTATGTCTGTCTCATATCACAGTTCAGCAGTTAAGCGCCACGAGCCAGTAGGTGCCTTGCCGTGCTCAACACAAGACTTCTGTCTCAGCATCTCAGGTGGCTGTGCTTTGCACACCAGCCTTCAGTCAGCAGGAAGGAAAAGGGGCCACAAGGCTATGCACACATTTGGTTTTAGAGGTATAATCAGGAAGTGGCATCTCATCTTTACTTTTGCTTCTACCCTAGTGGTTAGAACTTTGTCACATGTCCGCACAAAGCTGCAAGGGAGTCTGGAAGGGCCAAACTCTATGTGGTTATGAACTCAGCTAAAACTTAGGAGTCCCATTATTAAAGTAGGGATGGATACCTATCAGGGGACAACTTGCAGTCTATACCTTAATCCGTTCCTGTGGCCACCCTAACATTCATCTGTATCCTACATGCCATTCAGAGAATCCACACAGTCACCTCCATGGATGACAAAGCCACATCCGGTTACTAAATACACACATACAAACATTTATTCATTTGTTTATTTATATCTTTGATACAGCTCTTTTATTTGTTATTTTTTTAAAAATTAAAACATTTTAATTTTATATTGGAGTATAGGTGATTTACAATGTTGTGTTAGTTTCAGGTGTACAGCAAAGTGATTCTGTTATACGTATTAAAGTGCCGGATCTCTGAATGGTGATGGGTTCTCTTCATTGTCAATGTGTGGTTCCTGGGGTTTTGATGACTTATATACTAGCGGATAAATTAGCTGCTCCCTTCCTATACACATTAAACTGGAATGGAGAAAGTACAGGATAACTTCAATTAAAAATCTCACCCAGAAAAGAGAGTAAAGGGAAACACAGAGCAGTCACTTGCCCATAACAAGTGATCAGATCCTGCTGGGCAAGTACTGGCATTGTAAAATGTGCTTGCTTAGCTCTTGTTCTGCTCTCTAGAGGAACCCCCTTGGCCACTTGTATTTCTGGTCCCTTTGTCCATTTCCTTCTATAGCCTCATTGAAGTGCACATTGGAAAATGTGCTCCCCTTGAGGGTTCACAGCTTGTACTGTTTGGGGGCAGAGGAGTTTTAGGAGTCAAACAATTACAGGTATTTCAAGCCAGGCTGTGCTTTCCCTGGCAATGCAAAGCCCTCCATAAGTTAGCAGATGCCTTTCAGTTGCTTTCCAGTCAGTTCCATGTGAAAAGTCATTAGTGCACGTTGTATCTAGATACAGTTTGTGTGTGTGTGTTAATATTTTTAAAAATTTTATTGGAGTATAGTTGCTTTACTCTACTATACTATATGTTGTGTCAGTTTCTGCTTTACAGCAAAGTGAATCAGTTATACATATATCCACTCTTTTATTTATTTATTTTTTTTGCGGTACGCGGGCTTCATCACTGTTGTGGCCTCTCCCGCCGTGGAGCACAGGCTCCAGACGCACAGGCTCAGCAGCCATGGCTCACTGGCCCAGCCGCTCCGCAGCATGTGGGATCTTCCCGGACCGGGGCACGAACCCGTGTCCCCTGCATCGGCAGGCAGACTCTCAACCACTGCGCCACCAGGGAAGCCCTATCCACTCTTTTTTAGATTCTTTTCCTATATAAGTCATTACAGAGTATTGAGAAGAGTTCCCTGTGCTATTCAGTAGGTCCTTATTAGTTACCTGTTTTTTATATAATAACATGTATATGTCAGTCCCAATCTCCCAATTTATCCCTCCCCCATGTTAATTTTGTAATGCTGTGACTGTCATTAGATAATTTATAATTGAATTGTTAGACTTGTGATATGTTATTGAATTGTATTTTTACTCTGTTTGAAAAAGTGGACTTATATGGGTCATGTGTTAGCCTTGACGAACAGGATCCTTGTTCTTTTTTTTCCAGCTTTATTGAGATATAATTGACACATTACATTGTGTAAGTTGAAGTTGTACACACGTTGATTTGATACAATTATATATTGTGAAATGATTATCACAGTCCTGTTAGCTCACACCTGTATCACCTCTTTAATCATCATTTCTTTTTTGTGGTGAGAACATTTAAGATCTACTCTCCTAGCAACTTTCAGGTATATAATACAGCGTTGTTAAATATAATCACCATGTTGTACATTACATCCCCAGATCTTGTTCATCTTATAACTAGAAGTTTGTACCCCTTAACCAATATCTCCCTGTTTGCCCCTCGATACAGTTCTTAAACCCAAAGTCTCTCATTTATTGGTCTCTGTGCTCAGGTTCACCCTTTCTCCTACACCTTAGTATGGTTTCCTTTGGTCCATATGAGACTAGGCTTGGTCTGGTCTTGTTGTTTGGTGGCAGACAGTTGGCTTCCTCACATTATCACAACCGACTTCCAACTCGTAATAACCTGTGTCTCCTCATCTACTGCTAAGCCAGTGCCATAGATTTTAGGGTTTTGTGAGAGCAACACTTACAGTGTAAATTTCTAGATTAGATCGAAAACAGTCTAGCTTTTTTGTAATATAGAGAGACCTTAAATATAACAACTTAAGATAGATTTTATTTTCCTTTCTCAAATAAATAGTCCAGAAGTAGGTATTTCAGAGCTCTTACAGCATTTTTTCCCCATCTTCCACATTATTTTTGAGGATCGGTGTGTTTGAACCCATTCTCAGTGACTCTTAGACTGGGGGGCTGGAATGGGGGAGAGGGTAAGGCTAGGGAAAGAGGGTGTACTCATTCTTTTTTAGGGATGTGACCGAGAAGAAGCACTTCTGACTGGTGTCTCTCTGTGCTGCTCTGTTAAAAAGCAATCATACAGATGCACTGATGGATCTTAAGAGGAGTGCTCAACTCACCATTAGCTGAGGGCCCACTGTGTGCAAGGAACCTGTGCTAGGTATTGAAAACAAGAAAGAATAAAATGCCACGGTGCAGGAAAACAAAAAAAGGAACTTCTGCTCCCATCTCATTGGTCAGTCACATGACCCCACCGAGCTGTACAGAGCATGTGAAATGAATCTTTAGGCAGGTAGTCATGTGACTAGCTAACATATGGAAATTCTATTACTAAAGAAAGTGGAGGTGAAGTTGGTGGAAATCTGGACCACAGCCAGATTGAGTTACTGTGAATAGAAATCACATCACACTATTAATAGCTCTTCTCTCTGTTGGGGGAATCCTATATGCTTTTCATTTTATTTTCTATGATTTATTTAGACTTTATCCACTTATTTATTTTATTATTTCTCTACTTCTTAGATGTTTTACCATGATCATCTTTCTGCAAAATCTGTGACTATTTTAAAAATTCAATAAACTAAATCCCACAACTATGCGTTGTGAGAGACGCTATAATAAAAGTTGTCTGAAGGTTTAGTGCATAAGATAAGGTTTCAGAGGATTCTGGAAGAGAAATTCTGGCAGAGGAATGACAGAACTGTAGACGTGATAAAAGAAGAAGAAAAATCTTGTTTGCCAGTGATGAAGTTACTTTCTGGGTCTTGAGAAATGGGACAGATTAAAGAAGAGTTGAACTAAGAAAGAGGAGAGAGAGAGAGAGAGAGATTGAACTTCAGTTAAGCTTAGTGATCTGGAGAAAGGATATTGCTTGCTTCCCATATTAATAATTTAAATAATACTATTTCATGTTAAGTAAATATGTTGCTGTTACTATAGTAAGACGTATTTTAATTATTTCCCAAAATCATGCTGAAAGGGGATGATTCCAGCTCAGCCATGCTCCATGAAAATAACTACATCAGGAAATCTGTGTAAAATAATAATGGTTTAGGTGCTTGATTTGAAGTTGTCAAAAAAGAGTCAAATTGTAATGACAAAAAGAAAAATCCAAAAGGTCCACAGGAAAATATGTTCTGGACTTAAATGCTTGAAAAAACTATATGTGTACTATAGAGTGCTATTAGAGCAAACATTGAGATGATGCCAAGAGATCTTACAAAATGGTACTTGGGCGTTCTGAAATTTATTTCTCCTTACAGATATGTTTTAGCCATATTAACCATCTAAAGAAAAACAAATAGTGGTTTAAAAAGAAATATTTTTATCCTTGATGTTTAAAATGTGACTGTTCTTCTTGGTAACTAGCAATGAGAATTTATTCTCACTCTGTTAAACAATTTGAGTAAAAATCAATGTGGAATGGCTGCTGAGAGTTAGGCCATAAAATGTAGGGAAGACTGAGTGGTCCAGCTGTGTACAGAGCAGGTAGGAGGGTAGCCCTGTGGGTCTCAGGAATAGGGATGTATGGACACAACTTCTGTTATGCTGCCTTTAATGTGCCTGAGACCCTATTTTCCTCAGTCTTTTTTCTCTCTTTTTCAAGATTCAGACATCCAAGAAAAAGAACGTGATTGTCCTGACTTGGACCAGGTATCTACTCCTGGATGAATCAGCTATGCTATGAGCAGGGGGGCAGGGCCACTGGTACAAACAGGCCTTGTGTATCAAGGGCTCCCCGGAGAAGGGTGGGGAATAATTGGGAGAGAAACACTCAGTGGTGTGTTAGTTATAGCATATAATGAAAAGGAGGCTAATGTTACTCATTCTGCGAGTTAAATTTCCTTTCCATAATATTTGCAAAATAGTTAGGAACAATTGCTAAATACTCTAAATGAAAGCATGTACATTTCTAGCAAATCATTACCAGAACTTTCTTCTCTGATGTTTTTCTTATACTGTATGATCAAGTTTCTCACTTGAGCCTCATCCAGTTAATTTAATGTTTGTTACGTTGTTCTGATGGTTGGGAATAAGGGACAGTAAAGAAAGATAGAAGAATATTTATAAATTTAGATATTTTCATATTTAATCAAGAGAGGACTTTTTTGTGTGTGTGTGTGGTACGCGGGCCTCTCACTGTTGTGGCCTCTCCCGTTGTGGAGCACAGGCTCCGGACGCGCAGGCTCAGCGGCCATGGCTCACGGGCCCAGCCACTCCGTGGCATGTGGGATCCTCCCGGACCGGGGCATGAACCCATGTCCCCTACATCGGCAGGCGGACTCTCAACCACTGTGCCACCAGGGAAGCCCAAAAGAGGACTTTTTTTAATGAATAAACAAAACCACCAAAATTAGAGGTTTGTTACAGCATAATTCCTTGCGTATTTCTTGAGTAAGAATGAAAATAGTTCTTGTCTGGTATCTGTATAAGCCAGTTATAGCATTTTAGAATGTCGCTTATGAAATGGAAAATTTCCATTTATATAAAATTTTTATATCCTGCATAGAAACTTGAAAATGTCAGCTTCATGCAGTACATCTGGAGAAAATCTGTCTAGGGCATAACACCTTAACTGTTACATAGCGATTATAACTTATCTGTGTAAATAGTGACTTAAAACTTTGTGGAGCTGCATTGTCTGTTAGGACAGTAGGTGCTTAGGCATATGGTTATAGAGTCCCTGGATTGTAGGTCCACTTAGATGGATGAATTCCCGCGGTAGATGTTGACTGAAGGGTCAGTGGAATTATATTTTTAGTAACAAGATTTTTTAGAGGACATTAACATGATGTGGCATGTTCAAACATCATTTTCATGAACTGTTCCTTCTACAGAATACTTTGGTCACAAGATAGTAGAGTGCGTTAAACATACCAACCTCAGTAAATATTTGCAACAGGAATTGTGAACAGAAGACAATAGAAAAGGAAAAATTTAGAAGGGACAGTTATCAGGTAATATTCTATCTCCCAAGTGAAACTGTAGTGCTACAGTGACATCAGGAAGATAGGGAGGGTGAGGTGGGTGCAGTGAGAAAAGATCCTTTAGTCATTTTGTACAATATATACGTGTCATGCAAATTAAAAAAAAACTTACGGGTTGGGTATTGTATCAAGAGGCAGGTAACTTTATCTGCAAAGATTTTGTTTGTTTTTTTTTTTTTGTCGTGAACAGAAGAATTAAGACCTGAGTGGTAGCACAATTTAACCTCAATGATAACAGCCTGCCTCTTGCATGGATTTAATTGGGGATGCTTCCAAATATGGTAGTTATCTGGCTAAATAAGAAAGCAGTGTTACATTCATGTTTTTCATTGTGTGTACATATAAGGTTATGCATATGCAAAACATTTCTTAGGATTGACATGAAAGTAAATGTCATAAGATACCATGTCAGTGTCATAAGCGTCCCAAAAAGTCTGGCAAGCTCTAGCATCATATTTATAAATGTGTTAATAGATGTATCAGTTTTAATCTTGACTGTACATATATATGTGTTTTCTTACGTAAATAGAGAACTGAATGCTCTCTGCTCTGTGTTCAGCTCTTTGGGAGAATCATGAATGATATAAGGGAAAATAGTGTCTTTGTTAAAACATATCTGAAAATAAATTAATAAAGTTTCAGGATAATAAAATTGTTATTGGACTCCAGAGAAGAGATTTATTTAGCCTTTAAGAAAAGAAGCAAGTAGAGATTAAGTGGCTTCCCCATCACTCTAGAATAGCAAACAGTAGATTAAGCCTTTGACCTGAGGTCTCTCTGGCTCTAAAACCCACCATCGGACACCTCCACTGAAGTGAAAGATTCATAAGAACAAGGGCAGTGCCTGTTACGTTCAGCATTCTGTACCCCAGCACCTGTCACAGTGTCTGGTCCTTCATCAGTACTCATGAAATAAAGAATGGCAGAATAAATAACCTAAATGCTAATTTTATTTTAAAAAATCTGACTGAAACAAACTGACAGAGTATCCAAAAGGAAGTTTAGAAATAACCATGCTTTGAAGTTTGGCTGGTTAATGCAGGAAAAATTGGGGTAGCATTTAGAGGAGAGAGAGAAAAAAGTTTGTTTTCTGAATAATGTAAAGAATAGTGAGAATGGACCATCTGTCATCTTTTCCCCGGTGAGACTCTCTACCTGCAGGATTCCTCTGCACCAAGATTCTAGAATCATCACAGATTTGAAGACTAGAAGACTTCACCAGGTTCTGTTCTACATTTAGAAACACAGGGTCCAGTTAGTCTTCTTTTGATGTTCACGGATGTAGGGTACCTAGTAATAGATGCCGCTCACATACCCACATATTTATTTATATTTATATATTTACTTCTACTGATTACTTAATATGTGCTTGGTGCTTTCATAGGCCCTGGTGATACAAAGTTGATTGAGAGTACTCAAGGCATTTACAGTCTAGAACTGATTGGATTGTCATGTCAATATCAGTTGTATATATTCTCATTTCACAAATGGCTTGCTTTATCAATACCTGATTTATAAACAACCATCAACTACTGCTTTTATATATAAACACTAGAGGTTTTGGTTAGGCAGAAAGGTAGGTTGGGGGTTAAACTGTGACGTTTTTAGGATGATGACTTTAGATTTTACCCTTTCGAAAACGAGTTAATGAACACTTTAAAGATAGGAGGAACTTGCTTAAAATTGACTTTTAAATAACACTGGCTCTGACAGAAATTAGGAGGCTGGGGTAGAACCGGGTGGGAAGGGTACAAGAGCAGAGGCTCTTATAATAATCCAGATCTAAAGGAGAATCAGTAGAACTTGGTTAGTTATAAAATTGTGGGATAAAGAAAAAATGAATCAAGGGTATCTCTAGTTATTTTATTGTCTAGTTATGTGGAAAATAATAACTAACCTAGAAAGGGAATTTAAAGACAACAGTTTATGTTCTTTCCAAAAGCTCAGGTTTGACTATTATTTTTTTGTGGCACTATAGAATATACCATTCCATCCTTCTCTAGACGTATGTATGTGTACATGTATCAGGAATAGAAAAAAAGACTTTGCCTTGTAGAGCAAAGCTACTGGTGGTGGCTCTCTAGAGGAGCGTGTGTAGAAAAATTATGAGGCTGGATCCAGGATCCATAGGGAAGAACACGACTAGCAGTGTCTACCATGTGAGAAGGTGGGCTGACAGCATTCTTGTCATTTTTTTTCTACCCTTGTAGATATGGAGCTTCAATCATGAGAGTAAATGATATGTAATATAGCCATTCCCACGTGACCCGTTTCTTTCACATTGACCCTTTTCCCAAGTTCTTGAACTGATTATTTTCTTGTCCGGGTTGCTCATCCATATATGCTTCAGATCTTTCACAAATTCCCTTTCTTGAATTTCTACTTAAGCCATCTAGTACCACAGTTCCTTACATACATTAATTTTTTCTATCCCTTTCCTGAAGGCTCTAGTCCTTTCCTTAAAAAACAATCCAACAATAGATGCCTGGCCACCAGCACTTGTACCCCCAAAGTACCACCTGTCTGCTAGCATCCATTGTGAGCATCTTGACTATATGTTGTATTTACCCATTACGACGCTTTGCTATTTTACCTTGTTCTACCCCATTTTCAACTACTTGAATAAAATTGGTGTTGGCTGTATTTTGAGGTACTGTGTAAACATTCATTGTTGGCATTTGCAGCTGGGGCATCTCACTCATTGCCTTTCCTAGTCACAATGATGGTGTCAAATGCCTCCCTTCCCATAATTTCTCTTGTAGTAAATTGGCTACGTCCTGTGAAATCTGAGATCCAGCAATAACTTTATGTGGAAAACAAGTATTAAAAGCTGTTGAAAAACTCCTGCCCTAATGTTTAACCAAATAAGATGTTTTATTAGGAGCTGTATCTTTATAGCTTCTTTTTAACAGCTGTAATAAACTCTTTTAGAGCAATATGCTACGAGAGATCAAAGAGCTTTGCTCAATTAGAGTCATTCCTTATTAACCATAGTCAGAAAAGGAAGAGGAAATAAATCAAAGTGTGTCCGATATCTCCTTTAGCAGACTGAGAGAGTATCGTGTCACTGTGATACGCAGCTTTCAACCAAATTAAAAGTCCTGCAAAGCACAAAAGCTCCCTGAGCAACGACAGTGGACCCGCTATGGAGATCACGCCTTGGTTTCTGATATCAGTGCCCCCTCCGAGCTCTTCAGAAGCATCCAGGGGTCAAAGGCAAAAAGCACATCAGCAAAGTCCTAGGATGCAGCCTGTTTCCCGTCACTGAAGAGATGTACAGTGTAAGTGGACTGTACCAATTTCAGCTTGAGCAAAAGAACAGCAGGTTTCTAAGCAGCGGTCGTATATTAGATGAAGTGAGGTTATCAAATGCAGTAAGGGCAGAAAATGATTTAAACTGGGATTCACTGAAAAACAACCTCGCGTCACGTGGCCTGGTGTGAAACCATAGCAGCAGAGCAGTGCAGTACACGGCCTTAATGGGTCGAGTTAATCCCTTTAAAAGGGCTCAGAAAGCTACCTTCATTGTGCCACCATTTTCTATCCTTCCGGGTTCAAATGTCCAGTCACCTTTGACTGTTTGAACTCTTTCATGAGGTACATCCAGGCCGCACATCTATTGATCGTTTCCCCTTAGATGTCCTGTGTATCTGTCTACTTCTCATTCTATCTATGCACCTGTTCTTCTCTCTTTCTCACTACAGCTCTGTGAATTCCTTTTATCATGATTTATGGTGAAAGAACTGAGTGTTAGATCAAGTAAGTAACTTTCTCAAGGAGAAGCTGTAGTAAGCAGGGCTGATCGGGTTTCTTTTCCTGGGTGAAGCATTTCTTAACTGCTGTGCTCCATACTCTGATAAACAAAGGTGATGATTTTTTATTTTGAACCACATCTCTGACTTCATTTTCTTTTACCACCCCCCTCTCCCATATTCCCATAGATATGACCACCTTGGGCTTTGATTTGAGGAAGACGAAGGTCAGTTTCACTTGTGGATTCCTAGGAGGGTTTCTCTTCCACGAAATGTCAACTGTTAGCAAGAGAGTAAAATGGAAATGTCTCAGTCTCACTTTAACAATGTAAGAATTTCTAGAAGTCTATGTAGCCTCGGTCCTCTTCCATGTTATAACATTGCTTCCACTTTCCTCTTAATTCACCCCTTCCACTTCCGTAATAAGCAAAGAGAGCTTTTATCAAGAGAGAGTGGAAACACTTTTGCTCTGTTTCAGTATTCTTAACTCCATTTTGTGAGCTCTTCTGATTTTGTACTATCCATCAATTTGCTCTACAAAAGCTTCCCAGATGGATCTGTCTGCTTTTGATATTTTAATATCACAGAGACCACTTAAATTACTTTCCAGAATGCATCAGAATGACACGGGCCTAACATTTGCATAAATCTCATATGACAAACAAAGGCATGATGAAGCATTCAAATTATAGTATTTTACGTTAATCAAGAAAGGAAGTTATAAACTATTTTAATACTAAAAGGATTACAGAATGCCTTCATATAATCCTTTTCATAGATGTCACTCATGAAACAAGAATGGCTCTACCTAGCACATCTGAAAAGGAGTGATATGCAAACCAAAACAGGGAGGCTAGTGTAGGTTGTCTAAAGGAGATGAACAATGTCAGAGTAAATGTGCCTGAGCTGGAAAATAAAGGCAAAAAGAATGTATGCCAGGGCAGGGGTCAGATATCAGTGGATTAAACCGGTGTTTAGTGTGTATGAATCCAACAAATATTTATTAAATTGAGTGCACATATATCTCCCTTTAAAGATGATGTAACACAAGGACAAAAATAACGTTTTTATTAAAAATCGTTTTAGAACCTAGCATATTCCCTTAAAAGCAGAGTAAACACTTGAAACACATTTGTTACTACCTGTTTCTTACCTTAGCTTCCATGTGCCTTAAACCAAGCTTCCGTGTGCCTTAAACCAAACCCGCTTCATTCCAACCAGGTTCCTTCTTTCCCAGCCTCTGTGTTTTGGTCTCACTATTACCAGCTTCACAAACCTCATCTTCCCACTCTACCTAAACAAATGTTTCCTTTCCTTTTTTTTTTTTCAACTGTAGAACAGAAGTGGGCAGCCTTTTCTGTAAAGGGCAGTAACTATTTGGGGCTTTCCTACCACATGGTCTCCATCACAAATGCTTAGCTTTACTCTTGTCATGTGAAAATAGCCATAAATGGGAAAAAATGAGCACGTCTGTGTTCCGAGAACATTTTATTTGTGGACACACAGTTGAATTTTAGGTGATTTTCTTGTGTCTAGAAATCTTTTTATTTTTTTTTTCTTTTTAGTCACTTAAAAATGTAAAATATCATTCTCATTTCACAGGCCATACAAAACCAGGCAGCTCAAGTTTAATCCACTGGCCACAGTTTGCTGATAACTGTTACAGCATCAAGTTTCTGTTTCTTTTGCTTCCCTCTGTCCCAGTTGAACACCTCTGGATTTTATTGACCCACCTCTAAATACTTGGATTTAAGATACTTATTTTCTGAATGACTCATTTTGACCCATTTATTTATATCCACATGTTCTTGCTTAACGGTTTAATTAGGAGTTTTTGCAGCAAAAACCAGGTAGTGGAACATCAAAAGATTACTGTTAATTAAAGGAAACCAGAAATCTTAAGGAATTTAGTGCTTTTCTGTGTATGGGAATATCTTAGAGTCTGGGCTCATTGAAATCATCCCTTTGATATGCATCTCAGCTATCTGGGGCCAGGATCCTGTTTTTCTCCATCCTGAATCCCCTCAGGGTGCACAGTCAGGGTGTGTGGCTGCTGGCTGCTGGCCTCAGCATCCTTTGTTTACTGACATGGCAGGTGGTCTTCTCAGTCCACATCACAGTGGGCAGTGTGTAAAGGAGCTGTCTATAAATGCTAGTTGTGTGAGTCAGGAACAGTTTTTTTTTTTAACCTAACAACATAATTTTTAATTGACAAAAGCAAAAGTTGTTTGTCTTTAAAAATAGTAAGCATAATTTTATCAATTTTTATCAAATTGATGATTTTTTTAACATCTTTGTTGGAGTATAATTGCTTTACAATGGTGTGTTAGTTTGTGCTTTATAACAAAGTGAATCAGCTATCGACAGATGAATGGATAAAGAAGATGTGGCACATATATACAATGGAATATTACTCAGCCATAAAAAGAAATGAAATTGAGTTATTTGTAGTGAGGTGGATGGACCTAGAGTCTGTCATACAGAGTGAAGTAAGTCAGAAAGAGAAAAAAAATACCATATGCTAATACATATATATATAGAATTAAAAAAAAAAAGGTCATGAAGAACCTAGGGGCAGGACAGGAATAAAGACGCAGACCTACTAGAGAAAGGAACAGTTTTAAGCAGCCCTTCGAGGTAGCAGCAGCAGAGTCCAGTCCAAGGCTGTCTCACAGGCGTCTCTGTAGAAAGGAGCGCTAGTGCCCCATTTATTGTTTCATCAAAACAATAATAATCTGAATCAATCTCATAGGTGGCCTCTGTGGTATGATCTGGAGGGCTGTAGGGGAAGGAATTGCTCTGAGTGGCACCCCAAATACCATCACTGGTATTGCATTGGTTCTCTTAAACACTGTCCTTTCCTTAGCCCTTTGATCCTCAAAAAGAGGGATTGCACAAACTCTGGGAGGGACTGATATTTATATATTGATCAAAAATTGGGACATCTTTTAACAACAAATACAAGAAAAAGCATGGACATCATGACTCTGAGCTAGTGGTTCATAACCTTCATTGCATGCTAGAGTCATCTGGGGAGTGTTTAAAAAAACATCCCAGCATTTAGGCTACACCTGTGACAATGAAATCCAAGTTTCTGTGAGTGGCGCCCTCTTAGCAGTAATTTTTCCAGCTCTACGGGTGATTCTATTGTGTAGTCCAGTTTGAGAACCCCTGCCCTACACCTGCTTGTTAAATGCAGTCCTTACTCAGGAGAGGTAACAAATTAAATTACTCTTATTTTAATCTAATGGATTAAAAGAGGAGAAGGATTGATTACATATCTCTAGGCTAGTGGTCATTAAAATATGGATGAAATAGAGATATGGCTGAGAGGGAAGTGGGGGAATCTTCCTCCTATATATTTTGTTGAGTTAGTCATTCAGGACTTCTTTGAAAATCAGGAACAAATAATAATTGCATAACTGAATAGCCCTCCCATATTGCATTGGTTATATTTTCAATTTTTGTAAATTAGTGCTTTAACATCTACCAAATGGCCAGTAGCTGTAGCCAGGTAAATCCTGGCTCACCCCAAAACATCTGGAGACTTTAGATGGCCCCATACCATATGCTTTAACGGTAATAACGTGAACTTTCCAGGGTATCACTTTCAAACATAGCTAGCTGATCCTAAACCTACCTAGCCTCCTCGCCAATGGCTTCTCCTAGAAACCACAATAAAGGCGGTCCCCACAAGTAAACTTTCTCCCTCTGCCTCATTACAGATCCTAGGGCTTCCCTTGACTGCCCCCATGTGGATGCTGTGTTCTCCCCAGGGAACTGTGAAAATAGCAAAACTGTAAAACTGCTTTCTCTCCCTTGACCTGCCTCTGGTCTCATCACCTCACTCAAGGTAATATGGTTAAAACACATGGAAATAGGGGGGTTTGAAAAAAATAGTGCCCATTCAGACATAAATCCCTGTCCTCCAGAAAATCTTTCAGATTTATGAGAGTGTCTCTCTTCAAAGGGTGCAGCTTCTGGATAACTATGTCCTTGTATTGATACAACAAGCCTTTTCTTCTTAGAATCATTAAAAAAGTTGTTTTGCTCTTCAAACAATTGTGTTCCCTCGGAATTCCCGGGTGGTGCAGTGGTTAAGAATCTGCCCGCCAATGCAGGGGACGTGGGTTTGATCCCTGGGCTGGGAAGATCCCACATGCCTCGGAGCAACTAAGCCCATGCGCCACAACTACTGAGCCTGCACTTTAGAGCCTGTGAGTTGCAACTACTGAGCCTGCGTGCCGCAGCTACTAAAGCCCGCGTGCTTAGAGCCCACACACTGCAACAAAGAGTAGCCCCTGCTCAGCGCAACCAGAGAAAGCCCGTGCGCAGCAGTGAAGACCCAGCGCAGCCAAAAAAAAATGTGTTTCCAGACAGTTACCATCTGCTTGATGAATCCAGATATTAAGGTGAAGTTTTACATTTCACTTCTTACAGGTGAAAACTTTATGTCAGAAAGTAGATGCGGTAACAGCTCTAGTTTTCCTTAATGGGAACTGACTTAGAGTTTGTTCAATGGGAATTGATTAGAGTTTGTTCATATTTTACTTTGATAAATGCTTGAGGGGCTATTTCTTTGTTGTTTCATTTTGAATACGTTTTCTTTCTGGTTTATTGTGACTATTTTTTTCCTGGTAATTTGGATGTTATATATGAGGGCAAAACTTGATCAACCCGTCAATTTTTGAGAGAGGGTACATACAAACACAACAGTTGCCCAAAACTGTTCTTAACAGTTATCTTACAAATGAATCTGAATTGTATATAGAAATCTAGGGAATTAAAATGACGATGAACTTGAATATGCCATCTCTTATTTTTTGGGGGAAAAAAACAACTTTTTACAATATAATAAAATATAATATATTGCTACAAGTTGTACCTTTTTAGATATTGTGGGATTTTTATTACAGCAAAGTGTATGGTAAGGTGGGGGCAATAATAATAACATTTATTGAATATTTACTGTTTTTGCTTGGAGTGGATTTAGGGTCTTTGCATGGTTTAAATCAATGGAATCTAAATGTTATATTTTAAAGTGGGTAAAACTGAAACACAAGAGTTTAAAGTAACTTTCCAACATCAACACCAAATTAGAATTTCAGAAATCATAGCCAGTGAGACTCCAAGAGCTCAAAGTCTTAAGAGCCACAAAATACTGCCTCCTAGAATCATTAGCAGTAATTATAATCCCAGATTCTGATTTGATAAAACAGGCAAAAATCCTTCAATAAAGAGGAAAAATGTTTTAAGTATTTCTGGCTCATCTTATCCAGATTGCAGGATAATTGCTGAGATTTCCAGTGTGCTGGTGTAGACACAAGCAGCATTAAGCGTATAACACACTGCTGTTTGAACATGCCGAAGACTTGAATTATTTTGCATGTTAATCAGACAGAGAGGCCACAGTAAGTTACGGGGAGGTTTGTAAATTACCTTATGAATTCAGAAAAAGACAACTTGACTTATCTAGGTAATTGTTAATTCTCTGTTTCTCTTGACTTGGTTAAAAAAGTCTCAGCAAACACTTATTTGGTTTAGGCAAGAGGCAGACTAAAGAAGTTATCTTTGGAAATACAGAACTTGGAATCTCATACTGGGACATTTTACAGTGTCAGTGCAGAATGTGGAATTACAAACTGATAGTATGAGAAAGTGCTCTTGTCAGGTTATAAGGTAACCTTGTGATATACAAATATTAGAAAACTGAGGTCCATCAGAGTTAACAGAGCCAGGGACAAGGTTAAGAAAAGAGTAGTGGGGATGGGAATGCTACTGAGGACTGAAATATTTGAATTATGATGCAGGCCTTCTTCCTATACATCAATAATAACAATACAACCAAAAATAAATTCAAACGGAAGAAACAGTGAAATATGTTAGGAATAATCACACTTTATTGCAAGGAACATGAAGACAAACACAAGATTTTGTGAGGTCCTTTGTTTTGTGAGGTTGTTTGTTTTGAAAGCAGTGATCAATTTTGAAAGGCTCCTCAGCTCCAGGAAATACTAGAAAATCCTCTGCTTTGACACAGAATGGCTCTTAAATTTGTGTAACTACAGTTGGGAAGTTTCTTGTGCAAGATTAATTACTATGTTAATATAATGAAATAGTTTGGTTTGTTTGATGCTCTTTGTAAATTTTCTTTCATTGTTTGATAAGGAGGATTCATTGTCAGTATCCACTTGAAACCATAACGATATTTCTTTTCTTGCAGTATTTGAGCAGATCCAGTTACTGTGTCATAAACATTTTATTGAACTGAGGCATGACAGATCTTTTTTTTTTTTTTTATGGGCTGCTAACATTCTTGGCATATTTAATGTTTCACCTGGGAGTTGGCTTTTAGAGTTCACTCTTATGTGTGTCTACCTTTCAACCTTGATGCAAAACTAATAACTTATTATCTCAGTCATAAATGAATCTTCAAAAGACATCAGGGACTTTCTGTCATCCTGTTAAGGAGGGTTTTTTTGAGGTAGCTATTAACTGTGCAGGTTGTTCTACTGAGTTTAATGACTTAAACCATTATTTTAATAATATGTGCCCTTTCGCTAAAAATATCAGAATTTCTCTTTAACAGTCTTTCAGTACTATTCAAACTATGATCACTTATATAATTGAAGCATCTTGATTCGTGGGTTAATTTGTGGGCTTCAAGGAAACATTTTGAAAGATTCTTATTGCTCTCAGAGCCATAAACATCCATGGAGGAATCCCTGCTCAGTGAGAAGTACTTTATGGTATATATCGTTTTTTTTTTCTTTCATAGCATGCTTTAAATAGACATTATTGGTTTATCCTATGTTTAACTACAGGAGTTATGTTTTCCCCAAGATCCCTGTTGTTATAAAGTTGTGTAGGTAAATTATAAAACTTGCATGGGAATGACATATACCAGCTTTATTTTTTTGAAAAAACGTCCAAAACAAATACGGCAAAATATCAACATCTGTTAAATCTAACTGGATACCTGGTGGGAAAATGAAAGATAATATAAAATTAAATGAAGATATAGATTTTAACTTAAATTTCTTCATTCACATTGATTTTTCTCTGCTTTCCTTAGTACTTATGTTTTCCATACCTTTTATTACTCTTTCCTAATTATTTCTTGTTAATCATTTCACTCATCTTCCTAAAAGACAGTGTATTTATTATCCTTCTCATATATCTCATAATGATTCTTATAATTTGGGAATAATTCAATATTTTAAAAAATTTTATTCTATTATTTTTTTAACATCTTTTTTTTTTTTTTTTTTTTTTTTTAATTTTTTTGCGGTACGCGGACCTCTCACCTCTGTGGCCTCTCCCGTTGCGGAGCACAGGCTCCAGACGCGCAGGCCCAGTGGCCATGGCTCATGGGCTCAGCCGCTCCGCGGCATGTGGGATCTTCCCGGACCGGGGCACGAACCCGTGTCCCCTGCATCGGCAGGCAGACTCTCAACCACTGTGCCACCAGGGAAGCCCTATTTTTTTAGCATCTTTATTGGAGTATGATTGCTTTACAGTGGTGTGTTAGTTTCTGCTGTATAACAAAGTGAATCAGCTATACATATATTCCCATATCTCCTTCCTCTTGCATCTCCTTCCCACCACGCTCTCTATCCCACCCCTAAAAATTTTATTTTAATGTAGCTGGATACATATCCAAATCCCAAACAGTATTTGAATATTTTATTTCTCCACTTAAGATTTTACCTGGAGTCAGGTTTTTACATTGCATATCTCTTTGAATCTTAAATTACCTACCATGCTTGAGACTACTCTTTCTTCTTCTTCATAGTTGTCATCACCTGTAACTTATTTTAGTTCACAGATGTACACATAAGCAGGCCTGACTACTGGCAAGGGGTAGAGAGGTATAGGGGTTTATCTTCATGTTCCTCCATATCTTTACAGAATTCCCTCTTAAGGGCAGTTGCTCAATGCCTCATGCCAACTGGCTTGCCTTTCATTGCCAATCCTGACCTGCTTTCGTCTGGCTCAGATTTTGTATGGGATCTGTGAAATATCTCAACAACAAAAGGATGTGTTTGTGTACAAACTACATGCCTGGCATTATTCTAGGTGCTGGAATTATAACTGAGATGAAGATAGGTCCCTGGCCTTAAGAATCTTTCAGTTCTTTGAGTTTATATTTGTAGCAAGGGTATCTGCTGTCCTCGCTACTCCACATCCAGGCCCCACTCCAGACTTTCCCTTAGGGTAACTTGGTTTTGTGCTCCTACCCAGTTAGGTGGCTAGAGAACAGGCAGAGCTTGTGAGAGTCCTTGGTGATTTGGTGAGGGGTATTCTCATTCTTGGGAAGAATTGGTTTTGCACAGGCATGTTTACGATCCTAGTTACACTGTGGATGGAAATTTAATGGTTAATTGAGATCTGAAAGCACCAGCCAGTTGTACTCACACCAGCCAGGGGAATTCTGCCCTAATAATTATCCATGTGACCTTATGTTGAGATTGTACCTCTAGTCCAGTTACTGATCCTTGATGTCCATTCATTGGAAGGCCTTCCCTGCATCGTTTCCTGGTCACTGAGTCAGGCTCTTCTTCAGTTTCAGAGCTGCTCTCTGACTAGCATCAAAACGGGTTAGGAGGGCTTCCCTGGTGGTGCAGTGGTTGAGAGTCCACCTGCCGATGCAGGGGACACGGGTTCGTGCCCCGGTCCGTGAAGATCCCACGTGCCGCGGAGCGGCTGGGCCCGTGAGCCGTGGCTGCTGAGCCTGCGCGTCCGGAGCCTGTGCTCCGCAACGGGAGAGGCCACAACAGTGAGAGGCCCACGTACCACAAAAAAAAAAAAAAAAAATAGGGGGTTAGGGTTTCCAGTCTCCAAGAACTAGTACCTCTTGTCCTAATCTCTCTGCCCCACATTTTTCTTTAAATCCGGTTTCCATTACTCTTATCTTAGCTAAACATAGATGTTCCAGTGAAGTTTTTGTATCAGGTATCAACTTTTAAGAAACCGACTCTGCATATTCCAATACTAACTTACACTTGTAAGAAGGTACGCTTGTAAGAAGTTACGTAGGATTGTCATTGGTTAAATACATCACTCCAATAAGAAGTCTTTCAACTTTAGGAGGATTAGTTCCTTGAAGGTATTTTCATAGCAGTTTTTCAAGCCTCAGTGATAGGCCTATGAGAGTGATTTGTTCACTAGGCCTTTTGGTATTTCCTAAGATATATCACAAAGACATTCTGTAACTTACAGGAAAGGTCAGTTATGCCTCTAGATCTGATACTGAGCACCTACTATGTGCAAAGCACTTTGGGAGGCACTGGGATGCAGAAGCAAACGGAGTAGTTGTGGTTCTTGCCCTCAGTATACCTATGTTCAGATAAACTCCGCTATGCGCTAGTTGTGAGACCCTGGGAAACATTACTTAACATATCTGAGTCTCATCTGTTAAAAATGAAAAACAGTAATCCTAATACTTGCTCTGTTAAACTCACAGGTTGTTTTGTGAATCATACCTAACGTATCTGAAGTTACTTTAACTATAATGTGCTAAACTATAAGTATTCATATTTTCTTTAAAATTGCAGTAAAACACATTCTCAGAAAACACTAAGAAATCTACTAAGAAAGAAAATTTAAAACTTAACTGCTTAAGACATAGAGAACAGACTTGTGGTTGCCAAGGGGGAGGAGGAGTGGGGGAGGGAAGGATTGGGAGTTTGGGGTCAGCAGGTGCAAAATAGTATACACAGAATGGATAAACAGCAAGGTCCTATTTTAGAGCACAGGGAACTATATTCAATATCCCGTGATAAATCATAATGGAAAAGAATATGAAAAAGAATGTATATATATGTGTAACTGAGTCACTTTGCTGTACAGCAGATATTAACACAAGACTGTAAATCAACTATACTTCAATCAAATTTAAAAAAAAGTAAAAATAAAACTCAGCTGCTTAAAATTGAAACAGGGTAAGTAATGAAGAGCCCTTCCTGCTTTTATCTAGCTATTTCTAAAATACAGCTCAGACATCACTGTTATAAAATACTTACCATTATTGTATATAAATTCTATTCCTACCCTAATAATCACGTACAATCAATAAGAATGTACATCCAGAACTGAATGGATTAAGTCCCAAGGCAGAATTCACAACTCATGGAGGCAAAATTAGTGAAATGCTAAAATCATTAACAGATGTAAGAATTCAGATTTGTTAAAAGAAACTTTATAAAATGGACTGAAGGAATTTAGCAACATTTATGTACCAAGTATTTCAAGATTTATGTAGAATGCATGCTTATCCTGGTTTCTATCATAAAAAATGACAAGCTTTTATTGCCCTACCCCCTTTGTCCAAGGGATGGCTTAACATTTATGACACAGTTTGTCACTGAGAGTGATCAATGACACAGGAAGGTGACTAGATAAACACTAAACACAGTTGATGAAGATAAATTTAATTACTTCACTAGGGGGGTTTGAACTAGTTAATTGTGGAATTGTTTTTCTAAGTAAACCTTACATGTCAAGATGCCTCATTGATGTCAAAGGAATTTAAAAATAACTTGTAGGAAAGGCACAAACAGTGGTAATTTGGGGACGGAAATCAAATTGCAAAAACAGATAGGTTTCCTAAATCTGAGAGTATTTTTGGACTCTTGTTTTCTTCTTTTTATAAATAACCTGCCGTTGGGATCCAAGGGCATTACTGTTCACCTTTGTGTGGGTGGCATAATTACACAGAATACTTTAAGTAAAAATATCTTTATATAAATGTTAGATTACAATCAGAACTTGATGTCACCTATATAGTCGGAGTCTGATAAATACACTTGTATGAAATGTCAAAAACAGGATATAATGTTCTGTTTCTAAAGATAGCTCCTAATGAGGTGAAATAATTAAGCTTCTGATTAAGAGCACAAATACTCCTCATTCTTTGTCTTCTTACTGGGTAACTAATTCTGGTGATACTTTTAAAAGCCCTGAAAAATAAAGTTTTGAAGGTTGTCCCCTCTCTCCCATTGGGGATCAGAAGATAAATTGGTGCTGTCTACATAGAATATTTAGAAAAAATAATGTCTTTCTTCAGCCTCCAGTATCGTCTTTAATACCCATTAGATTTCACATTATCTTCACTTCTCTGTAGTTGAAACCATACTCCCGATTCTGTAGAAATGCCTTATTTTTTAATCCCTCCAAACTAAAATGTTAAATTTCCTTTAAGTCTCTGATCAAGTAAGTCATCAATATTTGCTGTATTTGCATTTTATTGCCTGATACTATGGTAGGCACCATAAAAGACACAGAAATGATAGGACAGTTTTTGCCCTCAGAAAGTTCTGTGAAGAGAGGAATCCCATCTTGCACTTGTCTGAACTAGTGTTTAGCAAATACATATTGATTTGACTTGACATGGAAATGAGTTGTAGGAATATATCAGTGCCAAATCTGATGCTGAGCTTTGTGATGAATGTGTTAGAGATTATGTTATCTATTAGAAATTATGTTGGGATTATATCTACATTTTCATATTTTTCTAATACAGAAGTAACGCATATTCTTTTGAGAAACTCTTAAAATTAAACAAGAGTATAAAAAATGGAAAAGAATTCCAGTTTTAGTGTATAATTATAATTGTTGATAACATTTTGGTATATTTTCTCCTATTTTTCTGTGCATGGGTTAAAGATATTATTGTAATCAGGTTATGTGCAATTTTGCTTTTATACAATATTGCTTTTTCAGTTAACATGCTATGTAAATATTTTTCACATTATTGCCTCTTTTAGTCACTAAACACTTGGTCCTCACTGATTTGGGAGAATTTACTAGGTGCCAGGCTCTAGACCTAGTCCTTGTCCTAAAGGAGATTATAGGCATAGCTAGGAGACAGACAAGTAAGTAAATAATTTCAGTTCAGAAGGATAGGTTATGAGGAAAATATTCAACATTTACTTTATAGACACACAAACTGACTTTTTTCCCCAACCATTTAAACTTTTTGTTCTATATTGGAGTAGAGCCGATTAACAATGTTGAATTGTTAGCAAAGCAACTCCGCCATCCATATACATGTATGCATTCTCCCCCAACACTCCCCTCCCATCCAGGCTGCCACATAACATTGAGCAGAGTTCCCTGTGCTATACAGTAGGTCCGTGTTGGTTATCCATTTTAAATATAGCAGTGTGTACATGTCAATCCCAAACTCTCTAACTATCCCTTCCCTCCTCCCTTATCCCCGTAACCATAAGTTCGTTCTCTAAGTCTGTGGGACCTAGAGTTTGTCACAGTGTGTGAAGTAAGTCACAGAGAGAGAGAGAAAGAGAAATACTGTATATCACCTATATGTGGAATCTAAAGAAAAAATACAAATGAACTTATTTACAAAACAGAAACAAACTTTGTTTCTGTTTTGTTTATAGTATATCTTTATTCCAGATTTAAGGATGACTTTTGCATAGCTTGATAGACTTTTTTTAAAAATTTATTTATTTTTGGCTGTGTTGGGTCTTCGTTGCTGCGCATGGGCTTTCTCTAGTTGCGGCGAGCAGTGGCTACTCTTCGTTGCGGTGCGCGGGCTTCTCACTGCGGTGGCTTCTTTTGTTGCGGAGCGTGGGCTCTAGGTGCGAGGGCTTCAGTAGTTGTGGCACGCGGGCTTCAGTAGTTGTGGCTCGCGGGCTCTAGAGTGCAGGCTCAGTAGTTGTGGCGCACGGGCTTAGTTGCTCTGCAGCATGTGGGATCTTCCTGGACCAGGGCTTGAACCTGCGTCCCCTGCATTGGCAAGCAGATTCTTAACCACTGCGCCACCAGGGAAGCCCCAGACTGACTCCTGAATGTCACAAAATATCTGTACTTGCCCACCATTTTCTATGACATTCGTCATACCTAGTACTTTTGGTGGCCCATTAGCTACTCTTACATAATGACTTTTACTAACTAATGGCCTCACTTTGGAAGTACCTCCTCTCTGCCCTTACCTTTTTGTCTTCTGTTTTATAGGGTTTAGCTTAGGTAACTATTTTCTTAGAAATGTTTTGAACTGATCAGATCATTCTTGATATTTACAAACTCTTCAGATTGAAGGAGATTTAAGTCCTAAGCTCATTAGTGGCCAGCACTTGGTGTAACTGACGTTTCATAGAATTCCTCTGTCAATATGTCACGAGTTTTATCAACTATTCCTATGTAGGATATTTGGTAGCCTGTGGACATGAAGTTGCTATGGAACCTGTCCTTAATGTTTGTCCCATCATGAGGGAAGATGAGTCCCTAACATGTGGCAGTTATGTAAAAGATGTTTTTGTACATTTCCTACTCAATTCCTGTGAAAACCCTAAATCTGTTAGGGATTTATCTTTTTATCAGTGAGGAAACTGAGAGTCCAAAAGTATGAGTAACTTGCAGGAGATGACAAAACTACTCAGGGGAAATAAATATTCTGTCTCACTCTTCGAATCTGTATTTGGTATTGATATATTTCATACATTCTAGAATTCTTACCCATTATCTCTTGAAATATTGCCTCAGGCTAATTTTCTCCTTTTTTTTTTTTTCTTTCTGAAATCCAGTTTAAACATACGTTAGGACTTCTCACCATGTATTCCATGTCTCTTCCCCTCTGTTCTATAGTTCTACTATTTTTTATTTTCTTATAACATATCCTGGTCTATTTCTACTAATCTAGTTTCTAGTTCACTTCTGTTTTTTTCCATTTGCTGCCATCTATGTTCAATATGTTTAATACTGGTTGTTGTACATTTTATTTCTAGAAATCTTTTGTTCCTTCTTCACATTGGCTGTCATTTAGAGTTTCCTGTTACCTATCGATAATTCCAATCATGTCATTTATTTGAAGAGAATGATTGTTTTATAACGTTTGATAATTCTAATACCTAAGGTTTGTGTGAGTCTGTTTCTAAGGTATATTGTTGTATTTATTCTTCCTCATGGTGCCTCGGGTGCATGGTTCCCTTTGGTGAGCTAATATTTGCCTTGGGGAAATGTTTGTGGGGATTCTTCAAAGTGTAAGGGGGTGCTCCGAGACAGAAACTGCCTTAAGGCAAGTTCAGGGCTTGTGCTTCCCTGGCTTACTTAGCCTTGGGTATCTTGGCTGCATATTCTTCTATAGTACACATTAGTGGCACAGTTTATCAAGCAAAGTTTTTGTTTGTTTTGTTTCCTTTGGTTTTCCATACTATTTTCAGAGCCAATCAAATGTCTGCCTGCCCTGCACCAGAACTGTGGTAGTAGTGAGGGGGGATAACAATTCTGGTTCATTTTCTTCCTATGGTGTAGATTTAGAGGAATTCCCACATATTGTCAGGCAATGTCCTCTCTATGGCTTTTCACCTAGAGTGGCCCAGTGAGGCTGCAGACCAAAGCCCAAGTTTGCCATTGGACAGACTGATACCCTCAAGATGAAAGCAGTTTTAGCACACTGATGTATCACTCCCTGCTCTGGATTTAGGTTATATTCCTCAGAATATGGCCAGGCAGTTTTCCACTATATTTTCAGCTCAACTATGCTTCAATATTCATGAAAAAAATATATTTATCTAGTATATTAGTTGTTTTTACCTAGCCTACCTCTTCTTTTATAGTATGTATATGTATTTTTTTTACATCTTAATTGGAGTATAATTGCTTTACAATGTTGTGTTAGTTTCTGCTGTACAAAAAAAGTGAATCAGCTGTATGTCCCCATATGCCCTCCTTCTTGCGTGTCCTTCCCACCCTTCCTATCCCACCTCTCTGTCATCACTAAGCACCGAGCTGATATCCCTGTTCTATGCAGCTGCTTCCCATTAGCTATTTTACATTTGGTAGTGTACGTATGTCAGTGCTACTCTCTCACTTCGTCCCAGCTTACCCTTCCCCCTCCCCGTGTCCTCAAGTCCATTCTCTATGTCTGCGTCTTTATTCCTGTCCTGCCCCTAGGTTCTTCAGAACCATTTTTTTTTTTAGATTCTATATATATGTGTTAGCATACAGTATTTCTTTTTCTCTTTCTGACTTACTTCACTCTGTATGACAGACTCTAGGTCCATCCACCTCACTACAAATAACTCAATCTGGTTTCTTTTTATGGCTGAGTAATATTCCATTGTATATATGTGCCACATCTTCTTTATCCATTCATCTGTGGATGGACACTTAGGTTGCTTCCACGTCCTGGCTATTGTAAATAGTGCTGCAATGAACATTGTGGTATTGAATTATGGTTTTCTCAGGGTATATGCCCAGTAGTGGATTACTGGATCATATGGTAGTTCTATTTTTAGTTTCTTAAGGAGCCTGCATACTGTTCTCCGTAGTGGCTATATTAATTTACATTCCCACCAACAGTGCAAGAGCGTTCCCTTTTCTCCACACCCTCTCCAGCATTTACTGTTTGTAGATTTTTTGATGATGGCCATTCTGACCGGCGTGAGGAGATACCTCATTGTAGTTTTGATTTGCATTTCTCTAATGATTAGTGATGTTGAGCATATTTCATGTGTTTGTTGGCAATCTGTATATCTTCTTTGGAGAAATGTCTATTAAGTTCTTCTGCCCAGTTCTGGATTGGGTTGTTTGTTTTTGTGATACTGAGCTGCATGAGCTGCTTGTATATTTTGGAAATTAATTCTTTGTCAGTTGCTTCATTGACAAATATTTTCTCCCATCCTGAGGGTTGTCTTTTCGTCTTGTTTATGGTTTCCTTTGCTGTGCAAAAGTATTTAAATTTCATTAGGTTCCATTTGTTTATTTTTGTTTTTATTGCCATTTCTCTAGAAGGTGGGTCAAAAAGGATCTTGCTGTGATTTATGTCATAGAGTATTCGGCCTATGATTTCCTCTAAGAGGCTTATAGTGTCTGGCCTTACATTTAGGTCTTTAATCCATTTTGAGGTTATTTTTGTGTATGGTGTTAGGAATTGTTGCAATTTCATTCTTTTATATGTAGCTGTCCAGTTTTCCCAGCACCACTTATTGAAGAGGCTGTCTTTTCTCCATTGTATATACTTGCCTCCTTTATCAAAGATAAGGTGACCATATGTGTGTGGGTTTATCTCTGGGCTTTCTACCCTGTACCATTGATATTTTTTCCTGTTTTTGTGCCAGTACCATACTGTCTTGATTATTGTAGCTTTGTAATATAGCCTGAAATCAGGGAACCAAATTACTCCAACTTCGTTTTTCTTTCTCAAGATTGTTTTGGCTCTTCGGGGTCTGTTGTGTTTCCATACAAACTGTGAAATTTTTTGTTCTAGTTCTGTGAAAAATGCTATTCATAGTTTGATAGGGATTGCATTGAATCTGTAGATTGCTTTGTGCAGTATAGTCATTTTCACACTGCTGTTTTCTCCAGCCCAAGAACATGTTATGTCTTTCCATCTGTTTGTATTATCTTAAATTTCTTTCATCAGTGTCTTATACTTTTCTGCATACAGGACTTTTATCTCCTTAGGTAGGTTTATTCCTAGGTATTTTATTCATTTTGTTGCAATGGTGAATGGGAGTGTTTCCTTAATTTCTCTTTCAGATTTTTCATCATTAGTGTATAGGAATGCAAGAGATTTCTGTGCATTAATTTTGTATCCTGCTACTTTACCAAATTCATTGATTAGCTCTAGTAGTTTTCTGGTAGCATCTTTAGGATTCTCTATGTATAGTATCATGTCATCTGCAGACAGTGACAGTTTTACTTCTTTTCTGATTTGGATTCCTTTTATTTCTTTTTCTTCTTTGATTGCCATGGCTAAAACTTCCAAAATTATGTTGAATAATAGTGGTGAAAGTGGGAAACCTTGTCTTGATCCTGATCTTAGTGGAAATGGTTTCAGTTTTTCACCATTGAGAACGATGTTGGCTGTGGGTTTGTCATATATGGCCTTTATTATGTTGAAGTAGGTTCCCTCTGTGCCTACTTTCTGGAGAGTTTTTATCATAAATGGGTGTTGAATTTTGTCGAAAGCTTTTTCTGCATTTACTGAAATTATCATATGGTTTCTGTCCTTCAGTTTGTTAATATGGTGTATCACATTGATTGATTTTCACATTTTAAAGAATCCTTGCATTCCTGGGATAAACCCCACCCACTTGGTCATCATGTGTGATCCTTTTAATGTGCTGCTGGATTATGTTTGCTAGTTTTTTGTTGAGGATTTTTGCATCTGTGTTCATCAGTGATACTGACCTGTAGTTTTCTTTTTCTGTGACATCTTTGTCTGGTTTTGGTATCAGGGTGATGGTGGCCTCATAGAATGAGTTTGGGAGTGTTCCTCCCTCTGCTATATTTCATAAGAGTTTGAGAAGGATAGGTGTTAGCTCTTCTCTAAATGTTTGATAAAACTCATCTGTGAAGGGCTTCCCTGGTGGCGCAGTGGTTGGGAGTCCACCTGCTGATGCAGGGGACGCGGGTTCGTGCCCCAGTCTGGGAAGATCCCACATGCCGCAGCGTGGCTAGGTCCATGAGCCGTGGTCACTGAGCATGCACATCTAGAGCCTGTGTTCTGCAACGGAAGAGACCACAATAGTGAGAGGCCTGCGTACTGCAAAAAAAAAAAAATGGGGAAAAAAGAAATTCATCTGTGAAGCAAACTAGTCCTGGGCTTTTGTTTGTTGGAAGATTTTTAACCACAATCTCAATTTCAGTGCTTGTGATTGGTCTCTTTATATTTTCTATTTCTACCTGGTTCAGTCTCAGAAGGTTGTGCTTTTCTAATAATTTGTTCGTTTCTTCCAGGTTGTCCATTTTATTGGCATATAGTTGCTTGTAGTAATCTCTTATGATTGTTTGTATTTCTTCAGTGTCAGTTGTTAATTCTCCTTTTTCACTTGTAATTGTTGATTTGAGTCTTCTCCCTTTTTTTCTTGATGAATCCTACTAATGGTTTATCAATTTTGTTTATCTTCTCAAAGAACCAACTTTTAGTTTTATTGATCTTTGCTATCATTTCCTTTTCATTTATTTCTGATCTAATCTTTATGATTTCTTTCCTTCTGCTCACTTTGAGTTTTTCTTGTTCTCCTCTAATTGCTTTATGTGTAAATTTAGGTTGTTTATTTTAGATGTCTCTTGTTTCTTGTGGTAGGATTGTATTGCTATAAACTTCCCTGTTAGAACTGTTTGTGCTGCATCCTATAGGTTTTGGGTTGTTGTATTTTTATTGTTATTTGTTTCTGGGTATTTTTTGATTCCCTCTTTGATTACTTCAGTGATCTCTTGGTTTTTTAGTAGCATATGGTTTAGCCTCCATGTGTTTGAAATTTTTACAGGTTTTTTCCTGTAATTGATATCTAGTCTCATAGTGGTGTGGTCAGAAAAGATACTTTATAAGATTTCAGTTTTCTTAAATTTACCAGTGCTTGATTTGTGACCCAGGGTATGGTCTATTCTGGAGAATGTTCCATGAGCACTTGAGAAGAAAGTGTTTTCTTTTGTTTTTGGCTGGAATGTCCTGTAAATATCAATTAAGTCCATCTTGTTTAATGTGTCATTTAAAGCTTGTGTTTCCTTATTTATTTTCAGTTTGGATGATCTGTCCATTGGTGAAAGTGGCATGTAAAGTCCCATACTGTTATTGTGCTACTGTTGATTTCCCCTTTTATGGCTGTTAGCATTTGCCTTATGTATTGAGGTGCTCCTATGTTGGGTGCATAAATATTTACAATTGTTATATCTTCTTCTTGGATTGATCCCTTGATCATTATGTAGTGTCCTTCTTTGTCTCTTGTAATAGTCTTTATTTTAAAGTCTGATATGAGAATTGCTACCCTAGCTTTCTTTGATTTCCATTTGCATGGAATACCTTTTTCCGTGCCCTCACTTTCAGTCTGTATGTGTCTCTAGGTCTGAAGTGAGTCTCTTGTAGATGGCATATATATGGGTCTTGTTTTTGTATCCATTCAGCCAGTCTGTATCTTTAGGTTGGAGCATTTACTCCATTTACATTTAAGGTAATTATCGATAAGTATGTTCCTATTACCATTTTTTTTAATTGTTTTGGGTTTGTTATTGTAGGTCTTTTCCTTCTCTTGTGTTTCCTGCTTAGAGAAGTTCCTTTAGCATTTGTTGTAAAGCTGGTTTGGTGGTGCTGAGTTCTCTTAACTTCTGCTTGTCTGTAAAGATTTTGATTTCTCCGTTAAATCTGAATGAAATCCTTGCTGGGTAGAGTAATGTTGGTTGTAGTTTCTTCCCTTTCATCACTTTAAATATGTCCTGCCACTGCCACTCGCTTGCAGAGTTTCTACTGAAAGATCAGTTGTTAACCTTATGGGGATTCCCTTGTATGCTATTTCTTGCTTTTCCCTTGCTGCTTTTAATATTTTTTCTTTGAATTTAATTTTTGATAGTTTGATTAATATGTGTCTTGGCATGTTTCTCCTTGGATTTATCCTGGGGACTCTCTGCACTTCGTGGGCTTGATTGACTATTTCCTTTCCTGGTTTAGGGAATTTTTCAACTATAATGTCTTCAAATATTTTCTCAGACCATCTCTTTTTCTCTTCTTCTTCTGTGACCCCTATAATTTGAATGTTGGTGCGTTTAACGTTGTCCCAGAGGTCTCTGAGACTGTCTTCAATTCTTTTCATTGTTTTTTCTGTATTCTTCTGTGCAGCAGTTATTTCTACTATTTTATCTTCCAGGTCACTTACCTATTCTTCTACTTCAGTTATTGTGCTATTGATTCCTTCTAGATAATTTTTAATTTCATTTATTGTGTTGTTCATCATTGTTTGTTCGCTCTTTAGTTCTTCTAGGTCCTTGTTAAATGTTTCTTATATTTTCTCCATTCTATTGCCAAGCTTTTGGATCATCTTTACTATCAGTATTCTGAATTCTTTTTGAGGTAGACTGCCTATTTCTTCTTCATTTGTTTGGTCTGTTGGGTTTTTACCTTCTCCTTCATCTGCTGTGTGTTTCTCTGTGTTCTCATTTTGCTTAACTTACTGTGTTCGGGGTCTCCTTTTCACAGGCTGCAGGTTCCTATTCCGCTTTGTTTTTGGTGTCCGCCTGCATTTGATGAGGTTGTTTCAGTGGGTTGTGTAGGCTTCCTGGTGGAGGGGGGCTGGTGCCTGTGTTCTTGTGGGTGGGGCTGGATCTTGTCTTTCTGTTGGGCAAGGCCACATCCAGTGGTGTGTTTTGGGGGTGTCTGTGACCTTATTATGATTTTAGGCAGCCTCTCTGCTAATGGGTCAGATTGTGTTCCTTCTTGCTGGTTGTTTGGCCTGGGGCGTCCAATGCTGGAGCTTGGTGGTCTTCGGGTGGAGGTGGGTCTTAATGTTGAGACAGAGATCTCTTTGAAAGCTCTCGCCGATTGATATTACATGGGGCCGTGAGGTCTCTGGTGGTCCAGTGTCCTGGACTTGGCTCTGCCACCTCGGAGGCTCAGGCCTGACACCTGGCTGGAGCACTAAAACCCTGTCAGCTACACAGCTCAGAAGAAAAGTAGGAACAAATTGGAAGGAAAAAAATTAAATTAAATTAAATTAAAAAAATTTAAAAATAGAGAGCAACCAAACCAATAAACAAATCTACCAATGATAACAAGCACTAAAAACTAGACTAAGATAAACATAAAAATTGGAAACAAATCAGCCACAGACAGGAAACTCCAAGTCTACAGTTGCTCCCAGTGTCCACCGCCTCAATTCTGGGAACAGTCCTTGTTTGTTCAGGTATTCCACAGATCAGCGTTCATCAAGTTGTTTGTGGGGATTTAATCCACCGCTCCTGAGGCTGCATGCAGAAATTTTCCTTTCTCTTCTTTGTTCGCACAGCTCCTGGGGTTCAGCTTTGGTTTGGGCCCTGCCTCTGTGTGTCGGTCGCCCTCAGGTGTCTCTTCCCCATCCAGATAGGAGGGGATTAAAGCAGTGGCTGATGATGGCTCTCTTGCGCTCTCAGGCCAGGGAGGGGGAAGGGTACGGTTGTCATAATTGGAATGCGGGGCGAGACTGTGGTGACAGAGGCTGGCATGACATTGCAAGAGCCTGAGGCACACCGTGTGTTCTCCTGGGGAAGTTGTCCCTGGATCTTGGGACCCTGGCAGTGGCGGGCTGCACAGGCTCCTGGGAGGTGTGGATAGTGACCTGTGGTTGCACACAGGCTTGGTGGCAGCGGCAGCAGCCTTAGCGTTTCATGGCCATCTCTGGGGTCCGAGCTGATAGCCAAAGCTGATGCCCATTTCTGGAGCTCGCTTAGTCGGTGCTCTAACTTCTGTGGGCACACAGGGAGGGAATCCCCTCTCCTCTCACACCCCAAAACAGTGGTCTTTTGCATCTTTGGCAGGTCCAGACTCTTTCCCAGACTCCCTTCTGGCTAGCTGTGGCGCACCAGCCCCCTTCAGGCTGTGTTCACACAGCCAACCCCAGTCCTCTCCCTGGGATCCGACTGAAGCCTGAGCCTCACTTCCCAGCCCCCGCCCGCCCCGGCAGGTGAGCAGACAAGCCTCTTAGGGCTGGTGAGTGCTGGTCGGCACCGATCTTCTGTGTGGGAATCTCTCCGCTTTGCCCTCCACACCCCTGTTGCTGTGCTCTCCTCCATGGCTCCGAAGCTTACCCCCTCTGCCACCTACAGTCTCTGCCTGCGAAGGGGCTTCTAGTGTATGGAAACCTTTCCTCCTTCACAGCTCCCTCCCAGAGGTGCAGGTCCTGTCCCTATTCTTTTGTCTCTGTTTTTCTTTTGCCCTACCCAGGTACGTGGGGAGTTTCTTGCCTTTTGGGAGGTCTGAGGTCTTCTGCCAGAGTTTAGTAGGTGTTCTGTAGGAGTTGTTCCACATGTAGATGTATTTCTGATGTATTTGTGGGGAGGAAGGTGATCTCCACGTCTTACTCCTCCGCCATCTTGAAGGTACCCGTAACCCAGCTCTTCATACCAGAAAAGAAACTGTCCTACCCAACTTCAAAGCTGGAATTCATAGCTGATCTGCCTCTAGGTTCCAATGAATATTCTATTATTTTCCTTTAATGCTGCATTCCACCCACCATGATTGTTTGACAGTTTTTACTGATAAATCCACCTGTCCTTCCTGTAAGGGTCAATTAAAACCAAAAATCTACAAGAAGTTATCATGAATAATGTTTCGTCAAGCACACCTAGTTAAAACTTAATGTTCAAACTCTTCACAAGTTGTAGAGATGTAGGGTTTCCCACTTGAAATTTAAGACTGTGATGTGTTTTTGCCTTTCGTGGCCTTGCATTACTTTTAAATCACAAGATGCAGGAATTTATTAGAGTTTGATGTGCAAGTGATGGCATGATTAATACGTTATATGAGTGTGGTGTCCTCTAATGCTCCCTGGACCAACATAAAAACAAAAAGTTGCATCTCATTGGAGATGTTGAAACGCAAAAAATTTTAATAAATAAGAATCATGGTACAATAAAATTCATCATTCTGTGAGGAATTGGTATAGCACTAAATGTCTTTGGAAACTCATATCATTCTTTTGCTCTTCTTGTTTCTATTCCATGCTACCATTGTAATGAATTCTTCAGGTATTTCTTAGGGGGATTTTAAAATCCCAACTACACTCAAATCCCCTTTTCTCTAAAACGACTCCAGGATTGAATTTTAAGATTATTTTGCTTTTTAACGGTAGGACACCTACACATTCTATGTAGACTTCACACTGTAGAGAAATTGACAAATGCTCTTCTGGTTCTGATTTTGCTCCTTTCTTTGTGTACTCTGTAGTGGTTGCTGCCAAGTGCCCTGTCCATAGCTCCTTGGCAGTTAGCATTTTCATGCATACTGGTGCTATTTCCAGCTGCTAGTGTCTGTGACTCTGTCTGAGGATACTCTTGGCCATGTGAGCCTCTTCTTTCCTGATACAGGCTGGAAGTACCAAGGAATTTCTAAGAATTTAGCCAATGACCATTGGATACTGGTGGATAAATGCTCCTGCTTTCCTACTCCTTACACGGGATAGCTGAGGTGTGTGTTTTCCACTGGCTCCCAGATTTCACCAGTGGGATTAAGCTGTGCTTGTCCATGGTGGTAACTTCCTTGATAATGGACTTATTATTGGCTTTCTTGTCTCCCTTTTTTCACTTTTCTACTCCCCCCCCTGAAGTTTCCTGGGATCACTTCCAAATAAATGATACATACCTAAAGCCTTGGAATAAGGTCCAGTTCTGGGGGAACCAAATAAAGAGTCACCCCTTGCTCTTCCCTCAAACCACATTACCATGGAAAAGGCACTGATTAACTGATAAACTGCAATTTAATGCTGGATTTGTCTTTCGCTTTCCTGAATCATTAGAGAGTTCACAAATATTCAAAGTTACATATTTTTATAAGAAATCTTAATGGAAAATAAGTTTACTAAATGCTTGTCTAACTTTTTAAAATTTATAGAATAGACTGGCAGTAGCAGCTGTTACTAAAAAGATAAGAAATAATGCTATGGAATTCTTACAAAATACGTATTTCATATATATTATACCTCACAATATCCCTATTTGAATGGAGCTATTATTATAAACATTTTTCAATGAAGAAACAGGGAACCAGTAGTTAATGACTTGTCTACAGTTGAGGTCTGTCCCTGTTAGAGATGGGTGCCAAGCAGACCCACCCCAGAGGCTGCAGTCCTACACTCTGTGCTGTGGATTATTAAAAGCACAGTTTTATTTACAAGCAGGGGCTGAAGGTAAACCATACATGCTTTAGAAGTTTCTATAAACACTCTTTAAATCTGTGATCAAATACAAGTGAGTCTGAGAACACATTACTGTTTTCATAGGCAATCTGGAGGAAAAGTAAATCATATTAATGGTGAATCAGACCGTACTCTTGTCTGTTTACAAAGGTATAAGTTGCTGGGAAACTGAAGTTGGTATGAGGATTCTTAGACTCTTGCTCCACTAGTCTCTTTCTTTTTTTTCCTTTTTTTTGGGGGGGACCATCTGTCCATGTGGCATGCGAGATCTTCATTCCCTGACCAGGAATCGAACCCGTGCCCCCTGCAGTGGAAGCACAGAGTCTTAACCACTGGACCGCCACGGAAGTCCCCCAGTAGTCTCTTTCTTGAGACTTGGAAATATTCCCTCCAAGCCTTTAATTTGATTTGATCAATCAGTACATCCAGGGTTATTAATCATCTAAAACATGCATATACAAGTGTTGCCCCATTTCTTATCCAAAATGGAAATGACCCTCAAGCATTCATGTTGCCTCCAGTTCAGTAGCATCAATAATATAACTTGGTATGTTCTTCTTTTGGGTCTGGTGGATATTGCAGTCCTATTTATTCATGACATTTTAACTTCAAGATCACAGATTTTAAAAGCAAACTTATGCATTCCCCTAAGCTTTATGTATTAAACTTTTTATGGATATGTGATTCTCCTTCTATGTGGTGGAATATCATTTATGAGAAACATTTTTTAAAATTTTCTTTCATTTTTATCTTCATCTTTTAGGTTTTATCTTTTTAATTTTATTCAAGTATAGTTGATTTACAATGTTATGTTTGTGCTGTACAGCAAAGTGATTCACTTATACATTTATATATACATACATTTTCATATTCTTTTCCATTGGTTTATCACAGGATATTGAATATAGTTCCCTGTGCTATACAGTAGGACCTTATTGTTTATCCATTCTCTGTATAATAGTTTGCATCTGCTAATCCCACATTCCCACTCCATCCCTCCCCAATGCCTCTCCCCCTTGGCAACGACAAGTCTATGTCAGTGAGTCTGGAGAAATGTATCTTTATAAACATGACATTCATTAAATATAGTCTGGTAGCTATTACACATGTAAAACCCCCAAATTAAGAGAAGGTCTGACAAAACAGAATTGAAGCCACTACTTTAAATTATGTATAAAATGCCAAAAGAATAGAAAACAACATTAAAATGGAAGTTAGAATCCATGCGTTTTTCCTTGGCTAGAATTTAAAAAAAACCCTTCTAGTAGAAGTTAGAATCCATAGAATCCATGAGGTTTTGCTTGGAGTTATTGCAAAGGAGTGAAATGTTATACTTTGATAGGGTCTTGAGGGTCATAGTAAGAACTTAGCAGTTTCTTTGGGTGAGATGGGGACCGCTGAAGGAAAATGAGCAAAAGTATGACATGAGCTTACTTGCTTTTTAACAGAATGACTCTGGGTGTTAGTTTGGAGTGTAGACTACAGGGGGCAAGACCGAGTCGGAAGGCCATTTGGGAGACTGTACAGTAAGCCACATGAGGTATAAGGTGGCTTGGATCAGGGTAGCAGCAGTAGGGGTGGTGAGAGGAGTAGATTTCTGGTCATATTTTGTACTTAGATCTAGCAGGACTTGCTGACAGTGGAGCTATAGGGTGTGAAAGAAAGAGGCATCAAGGGTAACACCAAGGTTTGGGGCCTGAGCAAGGTGGGAGGTGGAGCTGCCACGAACAGAGATAGAGGCTCCAAGAAAGAGTTAACTTAGGGGTGGCAAGAGAGAGAGAAACTCGGGTTTTGATTATGTTGAATTTGAGATGCTTGCCATAGAGCTCTGAGAAATTCTAGGAAATTGTTCTGAAAAACACGAACTGGCTCTTACAGACTATATGACCCTGGTGCCAGTGTTTTTTGGTTTGTTTGCACATTTGTTTTTTTTAAGCTAAACCCTTTTCTCTTGTTTTGCGTCAAAGAGTTTTGAGTGAAAAGTCCAACGTTGTCCAACCGACTATTTTCTGAGTTGTTCTTCATGTTGTTTTTGGTGAAGATGAGTCAAATGAAATATGAAAATCCCTCCACTCCCTCTGTGAGATAATCGAATCCATTTTTCCATCCGCCTCTCTAACACCACCAGCAAAGTTATGCTTATTTGAATCTCCTTGGCTAGCATTTATTCTACAACCATCACTTGATCTAAAATCGATGTTCATGTCTCTAGTCACCTGCTCAGAGATGCTATTCATTAATTTTTAACAGGTGAAATCTAACTTGTTCTCATTACAAATGGATGAGGGTGGGCTTACATCGCTGTTCCATTTTTTACCCCCTTTCTCTTGTAGAGAGCTGTCCTGGCATGTTTAAGGAAAAAAACAGGCCAAATGAAACTTAGGCTTCTCATTTCTGGCATGCTTAAAGCCCAGCATGTAAATGTGGCTCCTGAGAGAAGCCAAGACAAGTTAATAAACAGATGTTTTCACAGGTAAACCATTGATTTTTAACCTTGAGGAGATAATAAAGCTATGTCAGTATCTATTTATCAGTGTGAGAGGGAAGTCGTCTATCACTCCCAGGGGCTTACGATGCTTATAAATAATAGTGGTGCAATGTCAGTGTGACACTTCTGATACTGTAAAGCCTTAGATCTCTTTGAGGTTGGGATCTTATACTGAGAGACCCAAGCAGAAGCAGTGTATTTATTGAGTGTTCCTACATCTTCTACAGCTGATCATAGATCTTTGTGCGTTTCCTCACACCATCTTCCAGACTGACATCAGCCAGGGTTACCCTTCTAGCTTTCAAACCACAGTGCCTGTTTCAAACTTTTCCAAAAGTACTTAAAATGCACACATTTTAAAACAGATTCTTTTCCCTGCAAAAATATTTTCTTTAAAAATTATCAGGAAATACGAATAAACAAACAAAAACCAATAATAAAGTGAAAGCACCTCTAATTCCACACCCAGAAGAAAGTATTATCCATTATTTGTGAATATTCCTCTCGGCTGAGATCCTGGTATGTGTTCGTACCTTTACAGAAAACTCAACTGGCATGTCCTCTTTAATCTCCTTCATTTAAGATTATGTTATTTGTGTCTTTCTATACAAATAACTATTCTTTTATAAGCTTATTCTGTGGTTGCATAGGAGTCCGCTGTGTGGGTAAATTATAATTTGTTTAAGCAAGTCTCTTGTTGGACAGTTAGATTTATTCTGATTTTTATCTATTTTATATAATGCTATGGTGAATATCCTTGAATTTATGCATATACATGTTAATTATTGTGGAGATTTATTGATTTTTTTCTAAATTTTATTAAAGGAGAAATACAACTTAAACACGGAAAACTATACATTACTGTAAGTGTACAGCTTAAGAGATTTCCACCAGTGAAGCCAGCTGTGTGTGCAGTGCACAGCAAGAAAGAAGGAACTAGCCCAACCCCAGGAGCTCTGGACCCCTTCCAGTGGCTCCGCACCCTCCAAGGGAAATAGTAGCCTAACTTCTGACATCATAGATGAGTTTTGCCTGCTTTTGAACTTTTTTGAAAGGAGTCATACTTTATATTCTCTCTTTTTTTTTTTTACATCTTTATTGGAGTATCATTGCTTTACAATGGTGTGTTAGTTTCTGCTGTATGACAAAGTGAATCAGTTATACATATACATATGTTCCCATATCTCTTCCCTCTTACGTCTCCCTCCCTCCCACTCTCCCTATCCCACCCCTCTAGGTGGTCACAAAGCACCAAGCTGATCTCCCTGTGCTATGCAGCTGCTTCCCACTAGCTATCTACCTTACGTTTGGTAGTGTATATATGTCCATGCCTCTCTCTCGCTTTGTCACTATATTCTCTCTTATGTCTGGCACCTTCCTCCCAACAATATGTCTTAGGTTATTCGTCCACGCTGTTTTGTGTAGTTGTTGCTGTTTATTCTCACTGATATATAACAGGGGCCAATAGATATTTTCTTTAAAGGAGCAGATAAAAAATATTTTAGGCTTTGCAGGACATGTATAGAACTGTGGCATATTCTTCTGTGTGTGTGTTACCAATCCTTTAAAAATATAGAAACTAGTCTTAGTTTGCAAGCCACACAAAAATAGGCCTCACACTACAGTTAGCTCATAGACTATAGTGGGCCTATCCCTGCTGTATAGTATTTGATGATATGAGTATATCACCCATCATTTATCCATTCTGCTCTGGATAGATATTTGCTTCTGGTTTTTGCTTTTTAAGAATAGTGTAAATATGAACATTCTCATACATGTCTTTGATATTCATATCTGTGGGGAAAATACATGAGTAGCATTTCTAGTCATAAGGTACGTGTATATTCTACATAGTGGATTCTGCCAAATGTTTTCTAAAGTAATTATACCAAGTTATACTTTTACATGCAGTGCTTGATAATTCCAGTTATTCCACATTCCTGCTAGCAGTTGAGAATGTGCATCATTTTCTTTCTAAATTTTAACCAATCTAGTATGTGTGCAGTGGTATTTTATGTGGTTTTAGTGTTTATTCCATAATGACTTATAAAGTTGAGTGCTTTTTCTTATATCAATTGTCCATTTTGGCTTGTTTCGTTACGAAGGTCCTGTATAAGACTTTTGCCAATTAGTTTTTGGTTTCTGTGTCATTTTAATATTGACTCACAGGAGTTATTTATATGTCATAGGTTTACTGGACATATATATCAACCATTTTCCCTCATTCTGTGGCTTGCCTTTTCTCTTAATGGTGTCTTTTTTTTTTGGCTGCATCAGGTCTTAGTTATGGCATGCGGGCTGTTTGTTACGGCACACGGGCTCTTCGTTGCAGTGCGTGGGCTTCTCTCTAGTTGTGGTGTAGGTTTTCTCCCTCTAGTTGTGGCCTGCGGGCTCCAGGGCACGTAGGCTCTGTAGTTTGCAGCACACAGGCTCTCTCATTGAGGCACACAAGCTCAGAAGTTGTGGAGCATGGGTATAGTTGACCCATGGCATGTGAGATCTTAGTTCCCCGACCAGGGATCGAACCCGCATCTCCTGCATTGGAAGGCAGATTCTTCACCACCGCACCACCAGGGAAGTCCCTTAATGGTGTCTTTGGATGAACAGAATTTTTACAATTTTCATGCAGTCTTTTAATCAATACTTTTACTTGCATTTAGCACTTTTTGTATCTTGCTTAAGAAATCTTTGCCCTTTTGCTCACCTCCCCCCAAAGCTTTGTTGTTTTACCATTCACATTTATCTATGATACATTTAGAATTGTTTTTTGTATATGGTGCAAGGTATAGGAATCAAGGTACCTTTTTTTCCTGTATGGCTGGCCTATCAACCCAGGTCTATTACGTGAAAAGACCGTCTTCTTCCCTGCTGTACTTCAGTATCACCTTGGTTGTAAATTAGCTAACCACATATAACTAGGTCACTTGCTGGATTCTCTATTCCATTGGTCTATTTGTCTGGGATAATTTTTTTTTAAATCTGAATTTTATTTATTTATTTTTATACAGCAGATTCTTATTAGTTATCTGTTTTATACATATTAGTGTATATATGTCAATCCCAATCTCCCTTGTCTGGGATAATTTTAAGGATCTTTTTAAAAAGCTCAAAATATATTGAAGAAATAAAAACTTCCAGTTTTATCTTGTTCACCTTTAAGATGGCCAGTTAAAAGATTTTCTTAACTTTATATAGCCTGGCATTGTATAAAAGTGCTCATATACAGGAGAGGATATTTCTGGACTGATACCAATTCAAAGAATGTGCAAGTTTTGTTTGTATTCTTAATCAACAGGGAGAAAACTAGCTGCTGTAGAGATAGTAAGAATGATAGAAGAGAAAATGATAAAGATATGAATGGGGCATACTTATTTGAGAAGGGCATTAAGTTAATTTTCTAGCCAAGTTGAGCTCTACTTCTTCAATGCTACCTCTCCAGAAAGGTTTTCCGTGATTCAGTCAATTGCTGTTGTATCACCCTAATTTATCTGATTACGATTTGTCACTACAATTTTTCATATTGATTTATTAATTTTTCTGTCTCTCTACTCTAGAACGTAAATCCCCTGACAGCATAAATTCTTGATAACTTCAATACATTTTCCCCAGTGCTTAAACAGATACCTCCTTGTTGTAAGTGCTCAATAAGTACTTATGGAATGAGTGAACCTGAGACCAACAAAGAACAGTTTTGCAGCAATTAGCAAAATTAAATAACTGAAATCAACCATTCCAGGGCTGTGTTTTAGAGACAAGATGTCTTGTCAAAACAGCCTTTGAAGACAATTAAAAATAAAAAAAATTTAGTAAGTCAAGATCTCACCTTTGTGTCTAATGGCTCATGTGAGACTTTATTACATGATTCAGTGATTTTTTTCAGAATGAGCTTATATAATGCAAGATTTAACGTTTTCCTCTGCTGAAAAGAATACACTTCTTTCGTGACACACCATCATCACTGTTCAATCAGTCGTTAAATTCGGTTCCTCTTTATGCATTAGTGGGAATTTGCTTCTTAGCCATGGCATAACACAATGATTCTCAAAAAGGACAGGAAACGTGGTTATAGGGCAGTTTGAGTGTTCATGGAAGTGACTTTAGAGGTAGAAAAGGAGAGTCTAGCTGAAGATACGTAGCATAGAGATGGCAGTTTGAATCGTGTACAAAGATCATTAGCAATCAGTTACAGGGCATTGAAGAAATTTTATTTTAAAGAATTTAACATATATTAACATAAACCAAATGCTCCCAACCTCAACAGGCTGTCCAGATTTCACTAGCTCAGGGACCACAAGTGCTGACACAGAAGGAAGTGGCGGGATGAGATATTTTCAAATTGATGGAAGTGTTATGCTGATAAGTTAAAGAACTGCCGAGCTGGTACACTCTGTCCTGGTGTGCCTGGGACACTCTAAACTTACATCTAGTGTCCTGATGTAATTGTTAATCAGCCCTCTTTCATTCTCAGAAGTGTCCAGTACGATAAGTTCCATTTTATCCCAGTCACAGACCGTGTGGACAGCCCTCCTGGCCATGGTGAGACCCCTTTTGGCAGAAGTCGCAGTGAGAGTCGAACCCCCAGGAAGAGTTTAAACCACAAAAAAAGGCTGTTCAGTGGTTGCTGCTGCTGTTCTTTTCCCCCTTGGCATTTAGCAAAAAGTGCAGGATTTTCACATGTTACAGGCAAAGGCTGTAAGGCAGGTCAATATTAGAGTTCACCAAACCACATAGGATAGTTGGTATTTGGAGAAATCCTCTCTGGGTTTCTTTCTCAGCTCTGGTGGGAGCTTAACAACTGCCAGTGTTATTTTGGCAGCCAACTCAATCGAGCTGCTGCTCACAGGCCAATATTTAAAAGCTCCAGGAAAAAAAAAAAGTCCATTTCCTCTCTCCACCACATACCACACTTCTGGGAGTCTGAAATACCTTACTGAGCACTTTGTTCAATCTAAATTTGAGCAGAACTTTTCCCCACTTCCCAAGAGAGGAACAACAGTGAACTAGAGGAGAATGAGAGGAACTGGAAGAGGTAATGCTCCATATCATTTGGTTAATCTGTCTTGTTTATTAATTTATTACATGGAACAGTAAGTTTAATGGCTTTAACTTTGAAGTGGAAAAGAAGCCCCTGAAGTATACTTTCAAAAAATGCAATAATGACTTTAGAAAGATCTAGGACAAGGAATGCATTTAATGTTTTCAGTTATTTTCCAAGAACTGCTTTAACCTTAGCCTTCAGATTTATCATTTTACATCAGCCCAAATATTACCGCCATAAGAAACCATGTGTTATTAAAAATCAGAAGAGTTTCCTCTATTTATTAGTTTTAGTCATAAAATTGCTATGAGAAATAGCATACAGATGAGTTTGATATCCATAAAATCATTGAAACATAGCATGATGTTTACTACCTGTGGTACATAATTATACTCACATGCTCTTAGATGCATTTATTTGTCACAGAATAATTATTTTCAGCAAACTGTGCTACACTTTCAGAAGTTGAATTTTAATTTCCTCATTCCTTTTCTACTTCCAAATTTGAAAAGGTGTCATTTCAAGAAAGATTCTTCGTGGAGAGATGTCTTCTTAGAGTACACATCATTTTTTATTATTTTTGACTTTTCAGTAATTTTACTTATTTTTTGGTTTATGCTGTGAAATTGACCAAACTGTACAACAGGGATTAATTATAGGTGGGTTGACCTATTGATATATTTGCTATTGTACCCTAACTTTTAAAATAAATGTTATAAACCTTAAAGTCACATGTGTTGAAAACAAATGTTTAAAAATGGTACTTTTATGATTTGTGTCTGTCTTTTGCATTATTTTTATTTTATTTATTTATTTTTTTTGCGGTACGCGGGCCTCTCACTGTCGTGGCCTCTCCCGTTGCGGAGCACAGGCTCCGGATGCGCAGGCTCAGCGGCCATGGCTCACGGGCCCAGCCGCTCCGCGGCATGTGGGATCTTCCCGGACCGGGGCACGAACCCGTGTCCCCTGCATCGGCAGGCGGACTCTCAACCACTGCGCCACCAGGGAAGCCCTTGCATTATTTTTTTAAATGTATTTATTTTATTTATTTATTTTTTGGTGGCATTGGGTCTTCGTTGCTGCGCACGAGCTTTCTCCAATTGTGGTGAGCGGGGGCTACTCTTCGTTGCGGTGCGCGGGCTTCTCGTTGCGGTGGCTTCTCTTTGTTCTAGAACACGGGCTCTAGGTGTGCAGGCTTCAGTAGTTGTGGCTTGCTGGCTCTAGAGTGCAGGCTCAGTAGTTGTGGTGCACGGGCTTAGTTGCTCCGTGCATGTGGGACCTTCCTGGACCAGGGTTCAAACCCATGTCCCTTGCATTGGCAGGTGGATTCTTAACCACTGTGCCACCAGGAAAGTCCCTACATTATTTTTAATTTTGTCTCCTCACTCACCATTTAGACATGATACATCCTTTTTTTAACTAATTTTTATTGGAGTATATAGTTGGTTTACAGTGTTGTGTTAGTTTCAGGTGTACAGCAAAGTGAATCAGTTACAGCATACATATATACACTGTTTTTTAGATTCTTTTCCCATATAGGCCATTGCAGAGTGTGGAGTAGAGTTCCGTGTGCCATACAGTAGGTCCTTATTAGTAATCTATTTTATATATAGTAGTGTGTATATGTCAACCCATTAACAGTTTCAAGTCTCTTACATGCACAGGGTAAATACTTAGATATCAGTTTGCTGAACTATAGTTTTAAATAGCGCTTTGAGGGTGGTGTAAGTGGGTGAACCTGTAAGCTAGTGTGAGAGCCTCGCCAGCTACTCAGTGCCCACATCAGATGCGGCTTCGTGACTCTCCCCTTCTCATCCACTATATATTTTAATGGGAAAATTATATACTACAATTTGGAAATTCAAGAAATTCTTAAAACTCTCCACCCATGTAAAGTCCATTGTGTTTTATAACATTCAAAAGTCTCCGTGGTTGAGGACCTCAAGTAGAAGGATGTAGACTTAATGCAAGAAAACATTTATAAATGAACATCCAAGTCAGAGTAGCCTTCTCCTGGGTAATTTGTGTTGTGGAATATTGCTTTCTAGGCAAAAACTTCTCCATCTATGAAAGGCTAGAGAATATTTGAATATGGAAAAGGCATAGCTTACCCAACACGTCTTACTAAATAAAGTCTATGCCTCACAATTATCAGACACAAATTTATTTAAAGGAAAATGACCTGTAGCAAATAGTCAGAAAAAGGACCTAAAGGAATAAAAAAATCCCTGGGGGGGGGGGGGCTTCCCTGGTGGCGCAGTGGTTGAGAGTCCGTCTGCCGATGCAGGGGACATGGGTTCGTGCCCCGGTCCGGGAAGATCCCACATGCCGCGGAGCGGCTGGGCCCGTGAGCCATGGCCGCTGAGCCTGCGCGTCCGGAGCCTGTGCTCCCCAATGGGAGAGGCCACAACAGTGAAAGGCCCGCGTACCGCAAAAAAAAAAAAAATCCCTGGGAGAAATTCCAGTTTCTTAGGTGCCCTCCACATGCATAACAGCAGTTGCAGTGGAAGGGAATCTTTCTGGGTAGACGGTCTCACTGTCTCCATTTCATGCCCTCCAAAGCATCTTTTCATGTTCTCCAGTTTTTTGGTAACATTTTTTATTTGAATTATGACAGAATATTTTGAAGTATTAAGTGGTGTGCAGATTTAAGTTTTACCCTGTAAAATTGATGAGGGTGGCAAAGGCTGGGGAAAGAGAAGGTAAGTCCCACAGGGACAGGATGAAAGAGGGAAAGTACAGTTCCAGGGTCCTTTTACAGGGCCAGCTAGAGACCCACACATCAGTGCCAGAAGCCTTCCTTCTGCCATCCGGTGAGGTAAACTGCCCAAACATTTTCCAGGAGGAGTGATGCTTGATTTGTCTAAAATTTTATCCACCCCTCACCCCTTACCTCATTTTCTTGAATGGCCTTGGATATACCTTTGACTCTATAGGGACAGAAAGCCCTAAATACTAATAAGGTTCTGGTAGAATGAAGGGGAAGTTGCTACACCAGATCAACGTGGGACTAAATTAAATCAACTCAAAGCTCAAACTCCACCGAGATAGGACAGGGGTGGGGCATGGGGTGCGAGTGTTGACTGTTGTTTTCATACCAAACCACACTCTACACATAAATATTATTTAAGGCCAAGCCAGCTGATGTCAGCCTTCTTGTGAAGATCATTTCACTTTGTTTGTTATGTAGTAGCATATTTCCTGTCCCTTTTTGCCAATATTGACTTTCAAACATTGGACACTTCTCTTATTTGCCACTGAATGGTCACCTTTCTGAATCATTGGGAAGAACTGCCTCAGTGATAACATTTTCAGAATCCCATCTGCATAGATGACACAATCTAGTCTTTAAAATGTATGTTATAATTTAAGAATTTCTCTATATCAAAAGAGGAAGCACACAGCACTAAAATTCAAACACATCTTGGGTGAAAAGTAAAAATCAAGTGCTTTGGACATATTTTCAGGAAAAACTGCAGAGATTGTATAGCTTTAATATTTAATGAACTCATAAGTCAATAAGAAACATACTAAAATTATAATAGGTGATCACTGAACAGGGTTGTCCAGGGAAATGGAACAAATAGCATATAGATATGGATATATGTACATATGTGTGTGTGTGTGTATATATATGTGTATATATATATATATATATATATATATATATATATATATGGAGAGAGTTATTTTAAGTAATTGGCTTATGCAATTATGGAAGCCAAGAAATCCCATGATCTACTGTCTTCAAGCTGGAGACCCAGGAAAGCCAGTGGTGTAATTCAGTCTGAGTCCAAAGGCCTGAGAACTAGGAATGTTGATGTCCCAAGACAGAGTAGATGTCCCAGTTCCAGCAAAGAGCAAATTTGCTCTTTCCTCACTTTTTTTTTTTTTTTTTTTTTTTTATGGTACGCGGGCCTCTCACTGTTGCGGCCTCTCCCGTTGCGGAGCACAGGCTCCGGACGCGCAGGCTCAGCGGCCATGGCTCACGGGCCTAGCCGCTCCGCGGCATGTGGGATCTTCCCGGACCGGGGCACGAACCCGTGTCCCCTGCATCGGCAGGCGGACTCCCAACCACTGCGCCACCAGGGAAGCCCTTCCCTCACCTTTTTGTTCTATTCAGGACCTCGACAGATTGGGTGATGCCCATCTGCATTGATGAGAGTCGTCGTCTTTATTCCGTCTACAGGTTCAAATGCTAATCTCCTTTGGAAGTACTCTCACAAACATACCCAGATAGGATGTTTCACCAGCTATCTGGGCACCCTTTATCCCAGCCAAGATGATACATAAAATTAACCATGGCTAATACTTATTAGGTCTTAAATTATTATTTATATATCATTATACATTTATAATTTATTATATTATAAATATGTTGTTTAAAACTATGAACTACCTTTATAAAACTATATATACTGTTTTAAACTATGAACTACATATACACATATAATATAAACAATGTAGTTTAAAACAATATTGTTTATTTAGCAAACAATTATAAAGATGATAAAAATACAGCTATTTTTGTAGCATAGACAGGGTTATATTAATATAGTATTATATCACATGCTACTGTTTTAAATAATGAACTACTTGTTTTACTATGTATTACTGTAAAAACAAGTGATGTGATCACCTTTATAATGATTTTAATTCTTGCTCTTGTATCTGCAAGCACCTTTTTACTATAACATTTAACTTCCAACTTCTCCTCTAGAATACAGGAATTGATTGTGCTTCTTTATTTGTAGAAAGTAAATATTTCTCTCTAGCTATTCACCCTTGTTTCTCACACTTATCTCTGTATGAAGGAAAACTTTATGTATTTTGTAAAATGTGATGATGAAATTTGAGAAGCTGAATCTAGCAGTTCAGATATAAATTGTGCCATCAAAAGATTAGAATGAAAAGTGAGGTGTCCTGAAATTATGAGTGGCATCAGTAATAGAGGTAAATGAAAGTGAAGACCTGTTTGAACTGTCCCATTCCATTCATTTTATTATGTTCTCCCTGAGTCATAAATAAAGGGTTCCCATTTTTCTTAAGCTGATGGGAATAAAGATTATAGTAGGTATTTTGAAGATTTTTCAGGGAGTGTATGTGCCTGTTTGTATGTCTTTCCTTGGTCTTTGACTGGTATATTAAATATATAATTTTCTCTGATTTTCTCTTAAGAAAATCCTTTTCTTACAGCTCAGATTAAAACAATTAGTCTAATGACTTAAGGGAACTTAAAAGGTGTCCTTGTGCTCTACCCAAGTTAAAGCTCAAAGTATACCTTATTGCACTTGAACAGCAACAGAATATACATCCAAATGAAATGCTGGATATGATTTCTAAATGACTTGCCCTTATTGAAAGCACCTTCATCCAGTATAAAAGTATTGCTCCAGTCTCTCAGGGTTTGGGGATAAGTTAAAGCTATAACAATGGCCCTTTGTAGCATTGGGAATCTTAGCTCTGCTACGTGTAGTCATTAATTAGAAGGAGGGCAAAATTCTGGCTTAGACTCTGCCTGAGAAGAACTTGAAATCTGATGGCTGATGAAGTGAAATTTATCAATACATCTCCACCAGGCACAACAAGGATTTACTGAATGCTTACTGTGTGATAGACACTGCGCTTCTGTCATGCGTAAAACCTGGTTTTCACCTGGAGAAGCATAGGCAGTTAATTTTAGCTGAGATTTTCTAATATAGGAGCTTATTCAGCAAGCCTGGAGAGCAAGCCCTGCCTGACAAAAAAAGAGCCCCAGAGACAACCCTGGCACTTTGACACGAAGGCAGTAGGGAGGGACCTTCACCTAAAGGGTGAGTCATATAGATATGTCCTCTGCCTACTATGACCTAATTCCAAAACTGATTGAAATACCTTTCTTCCTGTTGTGCGCCTTCCTGATTAAAGGCTTTATTTTGAGTGATATGATATGACACAACCAGAGTTTCTTATCCTCTTTAGAGACTCTTTATCTTTTACTGGAATTAAGTGAGAGTTGTCATGTAACTGTCACTGTAAGTGTCTGAGGGATTTCAGAATTCTTATGTGAAAGTGTAAGTGGTCGTCCAGAATATATACAAGGAGGCCAAGAAAAGATCTCTCTCCCTCAGTATACAGAGGAAGTAGAGATGATCTCCAGGTCTCTAATTGTTATTGAGACAATGTAAAGACGGTTCTCACTTCAGATTATATAGTTTTCTAACCTTTCAAATGGTCGTAACACCTCATTGTTCCCGATGGAGTTGGAGATTTCTAATTAACTTCTGCTACCACCTTGACAATTTAAAGTCAATCCTGAAAATGGTGTTTACCACAATGATCTGTTGCTCCGTGCCATTTAGAAATATGAACCAGCTAAGTCCTTTTATTTTTAATCAATTGGAATTTTACTCTGCAGAAGGGAAAAATTTTTCAGTGCACACAAGGCATGTAATGCTTTCAGGCAAGGCTCCAAGGGTTATTTCTCATTATTTTCGGCATCCCTCTTTCCACTGAAACAAGTCACAGGCGTATCTACAGTTGATCAGTTGACAGATCAGCAATTCTATTAAGATGAAAACTAACCTTGGAAATGTTTAGAAGGAAAAGGGTATCCTTTGATTTATTATGCCATTTCATGCTTGTGCTATTATTTCCCTTTCAGCTACTCAGGCTGTGTTAAGTAGAAACGTCCACCATTTTTAATAAAGTGCTTTATTCCAACCAAATACTAACCAGCAGCATTTTAGAAGAGCCTTCTGATTAAAGTAAATGAAATAAAGACCGTCCGGTTCTGTTTAATAATAGTGAGGCATAATGAACAGAATACGGCCACATTCTTGTGATGACAAACTGTGCTGTCATTTCTTTTCAGTGCCAGCTGAGGTCTGGGTGTTCTCCTCAGGAATTATAGGGACATTTGCCTTTTAGTAGGTGGCAATGCATTCTAGTTATCTTGCATCTTGATACAAGTTATTATGAGTGATGTGTGGTTGATTTGTATATTTAGGTAAAGTTATTTTGGAAGTGATAATTTGTTTTTGCCCAAAGTCAGGACTGAGCGCTATCTTATATAATTTAAACTTTGAAGTTTAGTCAGAAGTTAAACATTCAGATTTCCTTGAATTTCAAAATCTCCTCATTAGTTTCTCTCTTTATTGCATCTCTGCGATCTTGTTATCCACCTTCCTCACTGCATTCGTTTATAGCATCTAAATAACTATTGCTAAATTCTTTTGGAACTTATATTTTGCTAAAGAAAGATGTAAGATTTTTGAAAAGGGGTTTCTCAGGCAGGAAGAAATAGAAGTTGAAAGGAAAAACTGATAATATGGATCCACTTTAGCAGAGAATAATCTTAAAATTCCAACAGTTCTCCATTAAATTTTAATTTTGGATGTTCTGTTGACTAACTCAAGACTAAATCAAAAAGCATTTAGATTATTCTGTAAACCTTGGCATTTTCATTAAAGTTCAACTTTTCATTATTTTGCATCCTACAAATAGGAAAAAGAAAGACAAATTCTAAAATATTCAAATTTTCAATAAATGAAAAGACAGTATCACAAAGATTACTAGGATATATTGCTTAAGAAATATCCATTAGTGTGATTGAAGGTGGTAAAAAATATTGCAATACGGATGACTATAAACTTATATCAGCTTTTTTTCACCCATAGACGAATATTTTTATTTCTGTGTTCTGTAGAACATAAAACAGGAGAAGTATTCTGTGAATTTTGTAATTGAAATTAACTTTTGTTTAAAATAAAAGAGAAAAGGTAATTGATAAGATAAAATGAGCATCTCTTTGGGGAGCGGGGAGGGACGGATTGGGAGTTTGGGATTAGCAGATGTAAACTATTATAAATAGAATGGATAAACAATAAGGTCCTACTGTATAGCACAGGGAACTATATTCAACATCCTTTGATAAACTATAGTGGAAAAGAATATGAAGAAGAATGTATATATGTATATAACTGAAGCTCTTTGCTGTACAGTAGAAATTAACACATTGTAAATCAACTATACGTCAATAAAATAAATTTTAAAAAACTACTACACTTATCTGTAAGTCTATATTACCTACCTATGTCATCTAAATCTATATAGCTAGCTAGTTAGCCAGCTATCTACCTATCTACGTTAAAAATCTATATCCATATCTATATTATAAGCAAAATACTTTTCCAAGAAACTATGTATATGTGTGTATGCACACATTATTTTTGATGTATTATAGCCTTTATATTTTTGCCTAATTCACTCTTATTTTTATAGCAAACATAAGACAAAATATCTCATTTTCACATAACTATAATTAGCAATAAACTTTTCCACTTGCATTTATTTTTCAGTATTAGCATCTCTTAAAATCCGTAAAATAATGCAGCTTATTTTCAGAAGGCAGTGCCAGATTAAGAATGGAAAAATCTAGAGCCAAATGAAAGGTGCCAAGAAAACAGGTTCATTGCAATTTAAAATGTTGGAGACTATTGATAAATTTTCCTAATGCTATAGTACAGAATGCTAAATATAAAAAACTCATTTATTCCACACATGCCATCAAATACAAAATTCAGAAACAATTGAAAAGTTACCTCCTATCAGGCAAATCCTTAAATACACCTCTGAATGGAATTTGGAAAAATTTAAACACCAATCCCTCACCTAGGTAATAGTTGATAGTCTCCTAAAGTTCTCATTATTTGGTTTTTAAAGTTACGCTTCTTTCTTTTTTAAATACAACTCAGTGTGGATTTTTTCTTCTGAAAGAAAAATCATTTGGCACAAGCAGAATTGTCAAGGACTGTCAAATATTGAGAAACGCAGTGAGAAATGGGAAAGGGCTGAGTCACTTAGAAAGTACACTTACGTGCAGACAGCCTAGCGTAACAAGTACTAAATTGAAGAAGAGAGTGGTTGGTGGAAATAGGTCAAAACAGCCCAATGAAGCATAGTCATTACATGGCAAAATGACCTGTAGATGAATTCACATTCTTGGTAGGTGATCTGTTTATTATCAGAGTCTTGATATTGATGGTCCTCAAATTAGGTACCTTAACTTTGTCAGATGCTTTGGTTTTGTGATACTTACTTCTGCCTAATTTCATCTGAAAGGCAGGGAATATTCTGATAACTCTTAAAGCTTAGACCAGGACTGCCTTTCCTTCTAAGCCCTGTGAAACAATCTGGGCTTGACATTTTCTTTGTTGAAAGGTATTTTACTATGAATTAAATTTCTTTAAAAGGCTTTGGACTATTCAGGTTATCTATTCTTGAGTGTGATTTGGTTGTTTGTATCTTTCATGGGATTTGTCCATTTCATCTAAAATTTTGAGTTAGTGGGCATAGGATAAATAACATTCCTTTCTTAATTTTCTAATGCCTGTGTGTCTGTAGTGATGCTCCCTCTTCCCTTCCTCTTGATAGTGGTACCTTATGTCTTCTCTCTCACTCGCTTTCTGTCACTGATTGACCAGCCAAAATAGAGGTATATTAATTATATTGTCCTTTCCAAACACCAGCTTTACACTTCGTTGATGTTCTTTACACATTTTCTTTGTATAAATTTATTTATTATTAAAAAAATTTTTTTTGGCTGCATTGGGTCTTTGTTGCTGCGTGCAGACTTCTCTCTAGTTGCGGTGAGCAGGGGCTACTCTTCACTGCGGTGTGTGGGCTTCTCATTGTGGTGGCTTCTCGTGTTGCAGAGCATGGGCTCTAGGTGCATGGGCTTCAATAGTTGTGGCATGTGGGCTCAGTAGTTGTGGCGCATCGGCTTAGTTGCTCCATGGCATTTGGGATCTTCCCAGACCAGGGCTCGAACCCATGTCCCCTGCGTTGGCAGGCAGATTCTTAACCACTGTGTCACCAGGGAATTCCCTCTCTACACATTTTCTATTTTTAATTTCATCAATTTCTGCTCTTTCTTATTTCCTTTTTTCTGCTTGAGTTGGGTTCGTTTTATTCTTCTTTTTCTACTTTTCTAAAGGAGAAGCTTAAGTTTCTTATTGATACCTGTATTTATTTTCAATATAATCATTCATGGTATAAAGTTTCCTCTCAGTGCTTCTTTAGCTCCATCCCTCAATTTTGATATATTACATTTTCAGTTCCATTTAGTTCAAAATATATTAAACTTCCACTGAAACTTACTTTCTGACTGACTTCTTTGACTAAATATTTGAATATTTTCCAGATATCTTTCTATTGTTGATTTCTGGTTTAATTTTGTTACTGTCAAAACATTGTATGACTATGTGAACATAACATTGTATGGTCATAAACATTGTATGGTCAAAACACATTGTATGATATCATTTACATTTAATATTTTAATGTACATAATATGGTATGTCTTAATGAATGCTCCATTTGCACTTGAAAATTGTGCATTCTTGTTACTGTTGAGTGAAGGGTTCTCTAAATGTCAGTTAGGTCATATTGGTTGACAGTGTCATTCAGGTCTTCTATATCCTTATTGATTATGTCTACCTGTGCTACCAATTTCTGACAGAGGAGTGATGACGTCTCCTACTGTAAATATGAATTTGTCTGTTTCTTCTTGCAGTCCTCTAAGTTTTTGGTTCAGGTATTTTGAAGCTCTGTTGTTAGGTGAATATACATTTAGAATTGTTATTATTTCTTGAAAAATTGGACCTTTTATCATTATCCAAATCCCCTTTTTTAATACTCCTCACTTTAAAATCTACATTGTCAAATAGAAATATAACTACTTATAGCTTTATTTTGGATAGTCTTTGTACTGTATACCTTTTTCTATCCTTTTAACCTATCTATGTCTTTATATTTAAATGGATACCTTATTGACATTATATAGTTAGTCTTTGAGTTTTTTAAAATAAATCTGGCAATCTGTCTTTTAGTTGATTTCTCTGTGTCACATGTCTTTTTTCTCTAGCTGTCTTCAAGTTTTTCTTTCTGTTTTTGATCTTATGCAGTTTGAATATGATATACCTAGCTATTTTTTTTTGTTGTTGTTATTGTTGACCCTGATTAGTATCCTCTGGGCTTCTTTGATCTCTGGTTTATTGTTAGTAATTTTGGAAAATTCTCAGCCATTGTTTTTTCAGATATTTATTCTGTTCTTTTTAGTTCTCTTCTTCCCTTTCATAATTGGGGTTCCAATTATGCATGACTTAGACCATTTGATATTATCCCACATTTCTTGTTTATGTATTTTTTCACTTTTTTTTCTTTCTGTGTTTCAGTTTCATTAATTTGTATTGACCTATTTTGAATTCACTGCTTCTTACCTTGGCTGTGTTGAACCTACTAATGAGCCAGTCCAAGACTTTTTGTTGTTTCTCATTTTTAGAATTTTCACTCAAGTTTTTCTTATAGTTTCCATCTCTGTTGAAATTTCCCATCTGCTCTTGCATGTTTTCTACTTTTTCTGTTATAGTCTTTAACATATTAATCAGAGTTATTTTTAAATCCTTGTTTTATACTTCAAAGTTCTACCATATGTAAGTCTGGTTCTATCATTTGCTTTGCTCTTCACAGTTTATTGCTTTTCTTTACGTTTGAAATAACTTTTAAATTTTGTTGTTGTTGAAAGCCATAAGTTTTTCATGAGATTTTCTGTAAGACAGATGGAGCTATAGCTTTTATGCCTGGAAGTGGGCATGCAGTTCCCTCTGCTAGGCCTTTGGTGTGAGGGTGTGGGTCAGCCTAGAAAAGCTAGACAGGTATGAACTAGGCTTAAGATTTGTTGTTGCTCTGGTTATCCTTTGTGAATCATAGGCTAAAACTGCCTCTTGTGTTACCTTGTGTTAAGGTTGAGACTGGTTTGCCATATGGTTTTGCTAAGTATTTACTTCACCTTCAGTTTTAGATCAGTCACTTGCACTGCTCTTTTGAGAGGGTCTCTTTCCACACTCTTATCCCTTTTCTAACACTATTCCAACATTACTTAGCACTCAACATGTTGGCCTGATGGTGAGATCGGGAGGGAGCAGATATTCCTTGCTTTTCTCATTATGCCTCAGTCCTAGGCAGACACTGTGTCCCTGGATCTTAGAGCCATGGCATCCTCAGAATCCCTGCTTCTCACCAGTTCCAGTTCTAGGACCAGCATGTATTCCTGCCCTGTCCCTGGACAGAGAATATTTTTCTGTTTTCTTCCAACTGAAATATGTTTTCACCAATGACCTAAAAGTGGCAGTATTTGTTGCCTTTTTCCCAGGACTTGGAGGCTTTCCTTCCCTAGAGAGGGATGAAGGATCAGTTTGAGGTTTCATGTCTTCCCCGTGGTTGGCATTTGTGTTCCATGGGCCCTTACCAAGAAGTACCATTCCTCAGGACCTTTACAATCTTATCTGTGAGTATCTTTGAGGTCTTGGAGAAGATCCTGCAAGTGGATCAATTTCCCCTTTTATCAACAGCCCCTCCCCTACAAGTTCCACTTTCTCTTGGTAGCCCACATTTAGTCTTTGTCGAGTTTTAACCATTTTAGCTGAATTCTTTTGGATGTGTTCAGCAGACAGTCTCAGTTAAACTGCTGGCTTGCTATCTCTCTCCACAGGTTGCCTGTTTTTCCTTCAATTCAGGATTAGATAGTTGATCTCTAATGGATTCGAAAAAAGTTGTGAATTTTCAGATTTTCTGGTGTTTTCTTATTTTAAGTGTAAATGCTCTTTCCAACTTTGTACATCCTAAGTCGAAGCCTGAAGTAAATCCGTTCCCTTCTGAGTGTTTACCCACAAACAAGGTTTTAAAATCCTTCTATAAGGGTAAGAATTAATAAACAATTCATTCACTCAGCAAATGTTTACTGAGCACTTCTATGCAGAAGGTACTTTTTAGGAGGCAGTAGGGAGTAAAACAAACAATATCATTAGGATCTTGGAGCTCATATTCTCAATGGGGAGGGGAGAACAGAAAATAAACAATAAACATAATATGGATATAAATTTGATAATATTTTATAAGTTGTTAAATGCTATGGGAAAAAACGAGACACAATGGAGGAAAGAGATCAGAAGTACCATTAGGGCTTGCCTTCCATTTTTAATAAAGTAGTCAGGAGATCAGGAGATGTCTCACTGAGAAGTTATAATTAGGTTAGAGACCTGAAGGAGAAGTAGTTCACCCAGTGGATATTTGGGAGGGAGAAACAGCATTTCCAGGAGGTAAAAATAGCCAGTGTAGAAAGCCCTGAAGCAGGTGCAAGCTTGGCATATGTGCAGGTTCAAGGAGGCCAGTGTGTCTGCAGCAGAGCCGGCAGGGGAAGAGGAAGAGGTTGTGGTATCAGAGACGTGGGTGATGGGGAACAGATCATGTATGTTCTGGGAGGCTCTGGACCAGACTTGGATTTTATTCAGAGGGATATGAGGAGGCACAGCAGGGTGTTGAGTAGAGGAGGAATATGATAAGACTTTCATTTTTAAAAAGCATCTCTCCAGCCACTGTGTTGGGAATAGACTGGGGTGTTGAGTATGAATGGCATAATCAAATTGTCATGCCATTTAATAAGGGTGACCTTAAAGAAGATTGCTCCTTTGAGTCCAATTCAGAGTTCTTTCTCCCGTCCAGTAAAATTATATTTAATTGTCAAAAATGAAGCATGTCTTCATTCTACAATTAATGGGACTTAATGCTAAACTGCAAATCATAATGGCTTAAACTATACACCAGTAAAATTTGAAAACTATTCTGATATATTCATATAATCAACTCCTTTGTGCTGTCCCTGCTTTGTCATTAATAACATACATTTGGAATGTCCTGAAAGCAATAGATAGTAAATTTATACCATTTTTCATCCTTTTAAAATTTCTTTAACTTATATTTGCTATATTTCTCACAATCAGACAGTAGAATAGTTAAGGTTAGTATTCTGTAGTTTGAAGAAAAAAAGCCACAGAAATGACTTTTTAAACATTCTGCTGCCCATTTTCGCACCTCAGCCCTCAAAGTAGACTCATTGCGTATAAAATTTACTATAACTCATATTTTCCATCACCCTTATTTGCATAATTTGTCCGCATGGTGGTACAATTAGCAGAAGGCCAGCCTCACTGTGCTTGTTGCAGGGACAGACTGAAAGATACAGCTACTGAAATTTTAAAAATAATACTGATAAACAGTATGTATATGTTCCTATTATTATATTTTAACGTGTTCAGTGATACTATTTTTTAAAGAAAATCCCCTCTCAGTAACTAATAACACATTTTTTGAAATAGTCAAACATCAGATTTAATTCTGGTTGAATCCTTGTGAATGTTTTTATTTTTTAGGGTTTTTTTTTTTTTTCTGACTGCCAATCACTCCTATCCCCAAATAAAACCCCAAATGCAGGTATATTGACCACCTTGTTCACTTCTCAACCCTGAATTGCAAAATAGTGCCTAGAACAACAGGCTCTCAGTTTTGTTATTGTTGAATGAAGTGTGATAACACAGTGTTTGAAACATTCTCGTCTTATCTCCTGTATGTACAACCATTTGCTGTTTCTTTGAACTCTCTACCTAGATTATTTACACATACCTCATATTCAGTGTCTATAACTGAACACTTTTCTCCCAATTTCAAATTCAGTCTCTCTTTAGTGTTTTACTGCACTCGCCATCCTTTAGGCTCTTCAAGCCAGAAATCTGGGCATTGTCTTTGTCTCATTCTTTTCCTTTACTCCCTACATGCAGTCATTCACCAAAGGGCGTAACTTCTCCATCTTGATTATCTTTCAAATCTTTTAAATTTTTTGCGTCTCCACCATGGTCAACACAGTTGAGACCTCCTTCTCTCTCTCTCCTAGATGAGTGTAGTAACTTTTTTTTTTTTCTGCGTTGGGTCTTTGTTGCTGCGCGTGGTCTTTCTTTAGTTGTAGCGAGCAGGGGCTACTCTTCGATGCAGTGTGCAGGCTTCTCCATGCAGTTGCTTCTCTCGTTGCAGAGCACGGGCTCTAGGCATGCAGGCTTCAGTAGTTGCAGCACGCAGGCTCAGTAGTTGCGGCACACGGGTCCTAGAGCGTGCAGGTTTCAGTAGTTGTGTGACACGGGCTCAGTAGTTGTGGCTCATGGGCTCTAGAGCACAGGCTCAGTAGTTGTGGCGCATGGGCTTAGTTGCTCCATGGCATGTGGGATCTTCCCAGACCAGGGATCGAACCTGTGTCCCCTACATTGGCAGGCGGATACTTAACCACTGTGCCACCAGGGAAATCCCTGCATTAACCTTTTGAAACCCTTCCTCTGACTGCAATCCCCATCCTCCACAGTCTGAAAGATCACTCCTAAATTCAGATCTGTCCTCTCACTTCCTTGGTTAAAACATTTTGGTACTTGTCCATTGCTCTTAAGATAAGGGCAAAATTTCACATGCTGGCCTGTGAAGTTGTACCTGATCTGGCCTCACACCGAATCCTCTCATGCTGTATTTGGTTTCAGTTTTATCTTCCAACCATGTTCGTTCTTCCAGTGCCTGGAATGGATCATGAATTTTCCCCCATTCGGGGCCTTTTGCAGTTCCTAGAGTGACCCCACACTCCCCTTATTCCACCCTCCACCCCACTTTACTCTCATCCCTCCCGCAACTCTCTTTTTGAGCTGAGTTATATTTGCTTTTCAGATCTTAGCTTAAACAGCTTTTTGTGTTTGTTTGTGTGGGGTTTTTTTTCCTTATTTTTGTTTTACTTTACAAAACATTTATTTTTACCTATCCTCACTTTCAGAGTCCTGTGTATTCTCTTTTGCCTTTTTCTTTGTGTTTTACATCTAAGTATTTTATTTTTAGTATATATTTCCATCCTACTATATTGTAAGCATCCAGAGGTTATGGACATTGTCTGTCCTGTTTAATGATTTAGCCCCACTTTCAGTACATTGTTTTGGACACAGTGTATAATCAATAGTGAGGTGGATGGACCTAGAGACTGTCATACAGAGCGAAGTAAGTCAGAAAGAGAAAAACAAATACCGTATGCTAACACATATATATGGAATCTAAAAAAAAAAAGATTCTGAAGAACCTGGGGCAGGACAGCAATAAAGACACAGACATAGAGAATGGACTTGAGGACACTGGGAGGGGGAAGGGTAAGCTGGGATGAAGTGAGAGAGTGGCATGGACATATATACACTACCAAATGTAAAATAGGTAGCTAGTGGGAAGCAGCCACATAGCACGGGGAGATCAGCTTGGTGCTTTGTGACCACCTAGAGGGGTGGGATTCGGAGGATGGGAGGGAGACGCAAGAGGGAGGGGATATGGGGATATATGTATACGTATAGCTGATTCACTTTGTTATACAGCAGAAACTAACACACCATTGTAAAGCAATTATACTCCAATAAAGATGTTAAAAAAATGTGTTAGTATGAATGAACAAACAGATAAATTTCAAATGCACTTTTTGAATAGAATGTAATTTTTATCATGTAAACTGTGAATATTATAAACCCTACTCATTTTATAAAGATGATTCAAATTAATTCTAAATATCATAGTTTTCTGATGATACATTTTCATAGTGAATTTGACTATGTTTTCAAAGAATTGGTTTTAATATTTTACATAAAATTCCTAACCAGAATTAACATTACAATGATGTAATTACATTCTATTTAAAAGAGATTTGAATTGCTCTCTAAGTAGATACCTTTTGTTTTTAGAGAAAAAGTGTATCATCCTTGTGAAATATCCAATTTGTACTTAGGTAATAGGACCCTTCATATATAAGAATATTTCTAAGGTTATTTTACTGATGTTTCGGGGTTTACATTGTTTTAAAGTGTCTTTTTTCAACATTTGGTATTTAAGCGTTATTTAGGTTTTGGTATTGAAAATTCTGGCGCACGTATGTATTTAGATTTCTAATTATAACTTAAGGCACTAAGGCAGGAGTACATTGGTAGTGGCAGAGAAAAACTGTAAAAAATTGAAGAAAATAATGGCAAATAAACATACTTAAGTAATTAAAAATATTTAATAGATATCCCCAAGGCAAAACATCATATTTAAATGTTTGTATCATAAACAGGGTTTATAGTGTGCATTTATATTCTGTTCTTTTCGTTAAGATGCCACTGGTGTTTATAATGTGGAATAGATACCTAAGTTCCAATATCATTAATATATGCCAAGTACTACTCCTTTATCTGACACTATTCATCACATTCTAATTAATCATCAAGGAAGAACCCAACTATTCTTTTTCAGATACGGACCAATAACTCTTGGGAAAATTAAATCATCTTTCAGAAACATTTCATTCCTTGGTGCTAAAAATTCAGTGCAAATGAATATCCAGAATAACAGTCAGATCGTATTATATAATTTTCTTTAAGATTCTCCATCTTCTGTTTAAAGCTTTCATTCTGCATTTGAAATCTGCTTTTTTTCAAAAGTCATTTGCAGTATTGTGATAAGTAGCAAAAGGCTATTCACAAAGTATAATACGAGCTTCAGTTGCAGCTAGAAAATGTTAAAGAGTACTTTTTGTTTGTGAAGACAAATCTGAGTGGTTGGGTCACTGTGAACAAGAGGGAAAATGTGGGATATTCTCATCCTTTTAGTAATATTTAATCTCATTTTAACCTTTGTCTTTTCACTATTGTTCTTGATAACGTAGCAATGGCCCAGTTTTCTGGGATAATTTGGAATTCAATCCTGTGCTCGTCACAGTACATAAACAGAAAAATATAAAGAAAAATGTCCTTCAGGGACTTCCCTGGTGGCGCAGTGGTTAAGAATCCGCCTGCCAATGCAGGGGACACGGGTTTGAGCCCTGGTCCGGGAAGATCCCACATGCCGCGGAGCAACGAAGCCCGTGCGCCACAACTCCTGAGCCTGCTCGCCTAGAGCCCACGCTCTGCAGCAAGAGAGGCCACTGCAATGAGAAGCCCGCGCACAGCAACGAAGACCCAATGCAGCCATAAATGAATGAATGAATAAAATTAAAAGTCCTTCAGCCTCCATTTACATGTATTATTTTTTTGCATCCATGATCTCTCTTTGATGAGAGTTGCTATAGGTAGATGAGAATTTCTGCATCCATTTAGTGACCTTCTTTGCCATATTTAAAACCTGAATCATCAAGGCAATAAGCCATAGATTTCATGTGGTTCTCGTTCCCTTAATACCCAACAACCGTTGCCATGCTCCTGGATCTCCCAGTTTATATCCTTGAACTGTGGGATGGTACAGAAAGAATGAGGGCACTACTTTAATGATTCTACCTCTTACCACGGCAATTAGGGGGCACCTACTTCATTTCATATTTGTAACAGAGACAGTAATCTTTGTTGTTGCTGTTGGTATTATTTCAAAAATCATTGGTGACATATTTGAGTGCTTCACTCCAATTATAGATAATGGGACTTTCCTGCATATAAGTACAAATAAGGTAACATTAGTATACCAACTAATTCTTAATGCTTTAAGAAAGATAGACCTGTTGCAAAGATAAACTTCAGATTCCCCAACTCTACCGTCTTCAGCAGTTCTTCTCTGTGTTTATTACTAGCACATTACAAAATAAAATAATAATTCTTCAGATATGTTTCCCTGTTTATATGATCTGTGTCATATAATGATATCTTTTTACTTTCTGAGATTTTAATGGTTATCCACGTGTTAGTATGTGCCACGTTAGTGGAGCATTAACTATTCACTGTCATTTCAGTAATTCAGAATGTTTTATATCAGTACAGTAGAAGAAAACAATCCTCTTTCATAAAAATAACAGAAGTATTAAAAAATGTTATGTAATTTGGGTATATGAAGAATGGGAAAATCAATTATATAAATTTTATGCTAGCCTGATTATGTGCATTAAAGATGTTCTGTGTGTCAAAGTTCTTCCTGGGGAAAGAATAAAGACACACTAGAAACAGAATCTTCATCAAGTGAATAATGATAGAAGAACTGGCTAAAGGCTGTTATCTTCACACACTGCCACAAAGAATCAGTACATACCTTATACATATTTAGTTTTAGTTTCTAGCGGAACCAGTGTTGAAGCAGAGGTTAGGTGCCCCAGATGAAACAGAACCCATACCTCAAAGGCATGGGTGTCTTCTGACAAATCAGTAGACCCAACTCTCAAGATGGATGCTACTTCACAACTGAGAGGTACCAAATGAGATCTAACCCTGGCCTAGATGCTTTCTTGAGATAGAAGTTGAGATTTGGCAATGCCCAACACGTGGGATCAATCTGGATAAGAGTGCCCACCTCTGCCTCCACTGTTTATGCATTAATGGATTTACAAGCCCTAGATAGCATCACATGAAAATTATCCTTTTCTTGGACTGAGTTGCTTCATTTGTTTCACTTACCAACATATCTTCAAATAAAATGACTCTTATTTTAAGAAACTTAGTGTTACAAAGACTTAATTTAAAAGATTCAAATGGTCAGTCATGAAGACTAGAATAAACTTCGGCCTATTCATCTCTTTCAAGATGAAGATTAAGCCTGGAGTTTACCACTGGGTGAAAGCGATCCAAGGAACTCCTACTGAAAGTTCGACACTATAGGGAAGGCTACACTTCAAAGAAACCAAAATTCGTATGTAAAACTTAAGTCATAGGTGGATGTTATACACAAAGACTTTGACATCATTTTTGAGAAGGGATCTCTAAAACCATAGTTCTTGATTTGATTAAAAAGACAATATGAACAAGACATAGGGAAGAATGCCCCAACCTATTTATAGTCACTGATTCACAAAATTTGCAATTTCTTAGGATGATTTACATTTGGAAATGTCCACATCCTTTAGAGAAGAACCAACATCCACGAGTGTCACTCCTACACCGACTGTAGTGGGTGACATCAGAAAGCAATAATAACTCAACATTGGTGCGTTTTCCAAAGTCGAGGTATCTCATGCTTGGATACCATCATTGTGACAGATTGCCTTGTTGACTTCACTGTAGGTACGGTGTCCTCATCTCTTCACTTTATGCTTGGCCATCTGGCTTGCTTGACCAATGATGTGTGGGCAGAAGTGACAGTATGCCAGTTCAGAGCCGAAATGTAAGCAGTTTGTCCCCTTGCACATTTGCAGTTGCCAGGGGAAAACTATCGTCAGCTAGCCCACCTGTCCAAGGAGAGTGAGTAGCATGTGAGCTAACATTGCTCTAAGTGATTGATAGACCTGCAGTGAGAAGTAGCAGTGTCCCAGCTGCTTCTTCCTGAAGCAGAGACCTCCAGAGGATCCCAGCCACACTTAGCCAACTTCCAGCTCATCTGCTGATTTGTGAACCTTAATAAATTAGTGTTGCTGGAAGCCACCAGAATTTTGGCTTGATGTGCAACTCGACAATAGATTATGGATACAATGATCAGTAACAGCCCAGTACAGAATGAGCTTTACCTGGACCACTGTTTATGTCCCTCTCCCACAGTGTCACATGAAGGTCAGGACCACAAATCCTTCTTCAAGCTGTTTTGTCTCAGCTTTGCCTCTCCTGCAAATAACTACTGAAAAAAGAAGACAGTACCACGAAAATAAGGGAAAAAATGCAGCACAGAACCATCAAACTCCATATTTAGAACAAGAAGCATAAATCTTAAAAGCCCCAATTTCTGCAGAGGCAAATATCTCATGAAAACACAACAAATAAAATGTATTCCACATAGAACATTTGACTTCTGTCTCTAAAATATTTGCATTCAAGTGAATGGTTTCTTCTCAGTTTTTCCTTCTAACTAAGGAGTATATACTTGCTTTTTATGTGAGTAATTGAAGGGCTGGTTAAAGACGTTTCCTGAGATAGAAGGAAAATTAAGCAAAGGGTAATTTAAGTCCTCACCATAGAAAAACAAATTTTTTGTATTTTAAAATGTTTTTTAGAGCTTCAATTCAGATAATATAGCACATCAAAAAAATAAGAAATAATGAAATGAGAGGAGCCTATTTTATATACAGTTATATATTTCACTTTTCCCACTTAATGTTTTATGAGTGTTTCTTCTTTTTTTAAATTTTAATTGTTTCTTAATTTTTGGCTATATTGGGCCTTCGTTGCTGCACATGGGCTTTCTCTAGTTGTGGCGAGCGGGGGCTACTCTCCGTTGCAGTGCACGGGCTTCTCATTGCAGTGGCTTCTCTTGTTGCAGAGCACGGGCTCTAGGTGCATGGGCTTCGGTAGTTGTGGCTCGTGGGCTCTAGAGTGCAGGCTCTGTAGTTGTGGCGCACGGGCTTAGTTGCTCCATGGCATGTGGGATCTTCCCGGACCAGCCCTCGAACCCGTGTACCCTGCATTGGCAGGTGGACTCTTAACCGCTGTGCCACCAGGGAAGCCCCTATGAGCATTTCTTCTTGACATTCGAATTTTGTAAAACCCAAGATCAATTGCTGCATAATATATCATCAAGTCAATATACTGCAATATATTTAACCAGGCCTCTATTTCCTTACATTAAAGTTGTTTCCAAGTTTTTCCTGTTATAAATATAGCTGCACACAAACATTCATATGCATAATTGTTTATTGTTTCTTTGATTACTTCTTCATGTTAATCTTAGAATTTGAATTACTTGGTCAAATCATTAGAATGGTTTTAAAGTTTCTGATTTACTTTTTTCAACAAAAGCTTTTTCTTAAATAATATTCTTGGAAATACATTAACTGATTCTAAATATCTAGTTATTAATTTTCAATAGTTGTGACCTCCACTAAATGCCATATAATTTTAATACATAATACATACAATATGTATAGAGACAAAGAACTATTATTGTTTAGCGTAAATGCCTCTATTAAAATATAACCTCGGGCTTCCCTGGTGGCGCAGTGGTTGAGAGTCCGCCTGCCGATGCAGGCGACGCGGGTTCGTGCCCCGGTCCGGGAGGATCCCACATGCAGCGGAGCGGCTAGGCCCGTGAGCTGTGGCCACTGGGCCTGTGCGTCCGGAGCCTGTGCTCCGCGGCGGGAGGGGCCACGGCAGTGAGAGGCCCGCGTACCACAAAAAAAAAAAAAAAAAAAATATAACCTCCATGAGAACAAGGACTATTTCCTCACCACTGTATCCCAGCACCTAGGATAATATCTAGAAAAAAAATAATGCTGTAGCACAGGGAGATCAGCTCGGTGCTTTGTGACCACCTGGAGGGGTGGGATAGGGAGGGTGGGAGGGAGGGAGACACAAGAGGGAAGAGATATGGGAACATATGTATATGTATAACTGTTTCACTTTGTTATAAAGCAGAAACTGACACACCATTGTAAAGCAATTATACTCCAATAAAGATGTAAAAAATGCTGTATTAATATTTGTTTAATGAATGAACAAAACTCAAATTTAGATTTCCAACAACTTTCAAGACTAAGGTTTATTTTCCACTTTGTATGGTACTTAAATAATTCTTAGTCATTTTGATTTCTGCCTTTGTGTATTAATTGTTCATGTCCTTTGCCTTCTTCTGAGGGTTTTGACCAACTTTGAAAATCTCCCTGGGGTGTTGTTCAGTACAATTCAAAGGGATATCAAGTCTCTTTGGGGTCCACTGGACCTAACACCAGTCCAAAAGGAAACTTAAAAATGATAAAAAATCCTAGACTCAATCTTAAAATGAATATCTATAGTGAACTTCAGTGGATCAACAAAACAACCAGATTGTGAGTATATGTGTGTAATACCCCCAACTACAGGGAACATTCAGTAATGTTGATGATGTAATGTGTGAAAGGAGCTAGCAGCTCACTCTCAACTAGACTTTTCTGAGAGTTTTCTTTGATTAGCCCAATATACTCTGTACTTTTTTTGATTCAAAAAGATACATGTAGTCTATACCCTGCATTTTAATGCCTGTGAGTTTCTTTGTACTCTATGGTGTTTTTTTTTTTCTTTTGGATTTATTGAGGTGTAATTGACAAAATTATAAATACTTCAAGTCTTTGAGATGATTTAATATACACTGTGAAAGGATTCCTCCTGTCTGGTGAATCAACACATCCATCACCTCACGTATTTTTATTTTTTTAAAATAGATCTTTATTGGAGTATAATTGCTTCACAATACTGTGTTAGTTTCTGTTCCACAACAAAGCAAATCAGGCATATGCATACACATGTCCCTATATCCCCTCCCTCTTGAGCCTCCCTTCAAACCTCCCTATCCCACCCCTCTAGGTCATCGCAAAGCACCGAGCCAATCTCCCTGTGTTATGCTGCTGCTTCGCACCAGCCAACTGTTTTACATTCCGTAGTATACATATGTCGATGCTACTCTCACTTTGCCCCAGCTTTGCCCTCCCACCCTATGTCCTCAAGTCCATTCTGTATGTCTACCTCTTTATTCCTACCCTGCAACTAGGTTCATCAGTACCTTTTTTTTTTTTTTAGATTCCACATATATGTGTTAGCATACAGTATTTGTTTTTCTCTTTCTGACTTACTTCACTCTGTATGACAGACTGTAGGTCCATCCACCTCACTACAAATAACTCAATTTCGGTTTTTTTTATGGCTGAGTAATATTCCATTGTATATATGTGCCACGTCTTCTTTATCCATTCATCTGTCAAGAGACATTTAGGTTGATTCTGTGACCTGGCTATTGTAAGTAGTGCTGCAGTGAACGTTGTGGTGCATGTCTCTTCTTGATTATGGTTTTCTCAGGGTATGTGCCCAGCATTGGGATTGCTGGGTCATATGGTAGTTCTATTTTTAGTTTTTTAAGGAACCTCCATACTGTTTTCCTTAGTAGTTGTATCAATTAACATTCTCACCAGTAGTGCAAGAGTGTTCCCTTTTCACCACATCCTTTCCAGCATTTATTGTTTCTAGATTTTTTGATAATGTCCATTCTAACTGGTGTGAGGTGATACCTCATTGTAGTTTTGATTTGCATTTCTCTAATAATTAGTGATGTTGAGCATTTTTCATGTGCCTCTTGTCCATCTTTGTGTCTTCTTTGGTGAAATGTTTATTTAGGTCTTCTGCCCATTTTTTAACTAGGTTGTTTGTTTTTTTGCTATTGAGCTCCATGAGCTGTTTGTATATTTTGGAGATTAGCCTTTGTTGTTTCATTTGCAAATATTTTCTCCCATTCTGAGGGTTGTCTTTTTGTCTTGCTTATGGTTTCCTTTGCTGTGTAAAAGCTTTTAAGTTTAATTAAGTCCCATTTGTTTATTTTTGTTTTTATTTCCATTACTTTAGGAGGTGGGTCAAAAAAGATCTTGCTGTGGTTTATGTCAAAGAGTGTTTTTCCTATGTTTTCCTCTAAGAGTTTTATAGTTTCTGGTCTTACATTTACGTCTTTAATCCATTTGAAGTTTATTTTTGTGTATGGGGTTACAGAGTGTTCTAATTTCATTCTTTTACGTGTAGCTGTCCATTTTTCCAAGCACCACTTACTGAAGAGGCTGTCTTTTCTCCATTGTATGTTCTTGCCTTCTTTGTCATACATAAGTGCCCATGTGTTCGTGGGTTTATCTCTGGGCATTCTATCCTGTACCATTGATCTATATTTCTGTTTTTGTGCCAGTACCATACTGTCCTGATTACTGTAGCTTTGTGGTATAGTCTGAAGTCAGGAAGCCTGATTCCTCCAGCTCCATTTTTCTTTCTCAAGATTGCTTTGGCTATTCGGGGTCTTTTGTGTTTCCATATGAACTGTAAAATTTTTTGTTCTAATTCTGTGAAGAATGCCATTGGCAGTTTGATAGGGATTGCACTGAATCTGTATATTGCTTTGGGTAGTACAGTCATTTTCACAATATTGATTCTTCCAATCCAAGAACATGGTATATTTGTCCATCTGTTTCTGTCATCTTTGATTTCTTTCATCACTGTTTTATTGTTTTCTGAGTACAAGTCTTTCTCCTCCTTATGCAGGTTTATTCCTAGTTATTTTTTTCTGCAGTGGTAAATGGGAGTATTTCCTTAATTTCTCTTTCTAATTTTTTATTGTTGGTGTATAGGAATGCCAGAGACTTCTGTGCATTAACTTTGTATCCTGCAACCTTATCAAATTCATTGATTAATTCTAGTAGTTTTATGGTGGAAACTTTAGGATTTTCTATGTATAGTATCATGTCATTGGCAAACAGTGACAGTTTTACTTCTTCTTTCCCAATTTGTATTCCTTTTATTTCTTTTTCTTCTCTGACTGCTGTGGCTAGGACCTCCAAAACTATGTTGAATAAGAGTGGCAAGAGTGGACATCCTTTTCTTGTTCCTGATCTTAGTTGAAATGCTTTCAGTTTTTCACCAATGTGCATGATGCTTGCTGTGGGTTTGTCATATATGGCCTTTATTATGTTGAGGTAGGTTCCCTTTATATCCATTTTTTGGAGAGTCTTTTTTTTTTTTTTTAATCATAAATGGGTATTGAATTTTGTCAAAAGCTTTTTCTGGGCTTCCCTGGTGGCGCAGTGGTTGAGAGTCCACCTGTCGATGCGGGGGACACGGGTTCGTGCCCCGGTCCGGGAAGATCCCACATGCCGTGGAGCGGCTAGGCCCGTGAGCCATGGCCGCTGAGCCTGTGCATCTGGAGCCTGTGCTCTGCAACGGGAGAGGCCACAACAGTGAGAGGCCCGCATACTGCAAAAAAAAAAAAAGCTTTTTCCACATCTACTGAGATGATCATTTATTTTTTATTCCATAATTTGTTGATTTGCATATATTGAAGAATCCTTGCATCCCTGGGATAAACCCCACTTGATCATGGTGTATGATCCTTTTAATGTGCTGTTGGATTCTGTTTGCTAGTATTTTGCTCAGGATTTTTGCATCTATGTTCATCAGTGATATCGGTCTATAATTTTCTTTTTTTTCTATATCTTTTTCTGGTTTTGGTATCAGGGTGATGGTGGCTTCATACAAAGAAGTTGGGAATGTTTCTCCCTCTGCAATTTTTTGGAAGAGTTTGAGAAGGATGGGTGTTAGCTCTTCTATAAATATTTGATCGAATTCAGCTGTGAAGCCATCTGGTCCTAGCCTTTTGCTTGTTGGAAGATTTTAAATTATGGTTTCAATTTTGTTACCTGTGATAGGTCTGTGTATATTTTCTAATTCTTCCTGGTTCAGTCTTGGAAAATTGTACCTTTCCAAGAATTTGTCCATTTCTTCCATGTTGTCTATTTTATTGGCATATAGTTGCTTGTAGTAACCTCTCATGATCCTTTGTATTTCTGCAGTGTCAGTTGTTACTTCTCCTTTTTCATTTCTAATAATGTTGATTTGCATCTTCTCCCTTTTTTTCTTGATAAGTCTGGCTAAGGGTTTATCAATTTTGTTTATCTTCTCAAAGGACCAGCTTTTAGTTTTATTGATCTTTGCTGTTGTTTTCTTCATTTTTATTTCATTTATTTCTGCTCTGAGCTTTATGATTTCTTTCCTTCTACTGACTTTGGGTTTTCTTTGTTCTTCTTTCTCTAGTTGTTTTAAGTGTAGGATTAGATTGTCTATTTGAGATTTTTCTTGTTTCTTGAGGTGAGATTGAACTGCTATAAACTTCCTTCTTAGAACTGCTTTTGCTGTGTCCCATAGGTTTTGGGTCGTCGTGTTTTTGTTGTTACTTGTTTCTATGTACTTTTTAACTTTTTATTTGATTTCTTCAGTGAACTCTTGGTTATTTAGTAGCCCACTCTTTAGCCTCCATGTATTTGTGTTTTTTACAGATTTTTTCCTGTAATTGATTTACAATCTCATAGCGTTGTGGTCAGAAAATATGCTTCATACGATTTCAATTTTCTTAAATGTACCAAGGCTTGATTTGTGACCCAAGATGTGATCTATCCTATAGAATTTTCTGTGTGCACTTGAGAAGAAAGTGTATTTTGACACTTTTGGTTGGTTGGAGCATTTAATCCATTTACATTTAAGTTGATTCTCAATATGTATGTTCCTAATACCATTTTCTTAATTGTTTTGCGTTTGTTATTGAAGGTCTTTTCCTTCTCTTGTGTTTCCTGCCTAGAGAGGTTTCGTTAGCATTTGTTGTAAAGCTGGTTTGGGGGTGCTGAATTCTCTTAGCCTTTTCTTGTCTGAGAAGCTTTTGATTTCTCTGTCAAATCTGAATTAGATCCTTGCTGGGTAGAGTAATCTTGGTTGTAGGTTTTTCTCTTTCATCACTTTAAGTATATACTGCCACTCCCTTCTGGCCTGCAGAGTTTCTGCTGAAAAATCAGCTGATAACCTTATTGGGGTTCCTTTGTATGTTTTTTTTTTTTTCCCTTGCTGCTTTTAATATTTTTTCTTTGAATTTAATTTTTGTCAGTTTGATTAATATGTGTCTTGGTATGTTTTTCCTAGGGTGTATCCCATGTGGGATCTCTGTGCTTCCTGGACTTGGGTGACTATTTCCTTTCCCATGTTAGGGAAGTTTTCCACTATAATCTTTTCAGATATCTTCTTAGATCCTTTGTTTTTCTGTTCTTCTTCTGGGACACTTATAATTTGAATGTTGGTGCACTTAGTGTTGTCCCAGAGATCTCTGAGATTGTCTTCAATTCTTTTCATTCTTTTCTCTTTATTCTGCTCCTCGGCAGTTATTTCCACCATTTCATCTTCCAGCTCACTTATTCGTTCATTCTGTTATTTATTCCTTCTAGTGTATTTTTCATTTCAGTTATTGGTTGTTCATCTCTGTTTCTTTGTTCTTTAGTTCTTCTAGATCTTTTTAAAGAATTTCTTGTGTTTTCTCAATCTGTGCCTCCATTCTATTTCCAAGATTCTGGATCATCTTTACTATCGTTACTCTGAATTCTTTTTCGGGTAGATTGCCTATTTCCTCTTCACTTATTTGGTCTTGTAGGTTTTTACCTTGCTCCTTCATCTGTGACGTATTTTTTTGCTGTCTCTTTTTTTTTTTTTTTAATGAACAGGATTGTGTTCCTGTCTTACTGGTTGTTTGATCTGAGGCTTCCCACACTGGAGTTTGTAGGCTATTGGGTAGAGCTGGGTCTTGGTGCTGAGATGAGGAACTCCGTGAAACCTCACTCTGTTGAATATTTCCTGGAGTCTGAGGTTCTCTGTTAGTCCAGTGGTGTGGCCTCGGAGCTCCCACTGCAGGAACTTTGGCCTGACCCTGGGCTTGTGAACCAAGATCCCACAAGCCACATGGGGTTGCAAAAAGAAAAAGAAAAAAGAAAAATAATAAAGTAAAAAATATAATTAGACTAGGAAACTAACAGATATGTTAGAAAGAATATAAAAATAAAAATATAGATGAAACAACAACCCGAATGTACATCAGTACCACAATAGTAAAAAAGAGGAGGAAGAAAAAGAAAGAAAAAAAAAATCAAAAGGGGAGGGAAAGACTTTGGCTGTGGAGGGTGGGGCCTAAGCAAGGGTGAGGTTTGGGTGGTGGGCGGTGCCTATGCTCAGGACCCACAGGGTTGGAAAAGCCCTGGGGGCTGTGGGGGGTGGGGCTTAGGCTCAAGGAATAGAAGGGACCCAGGAATGCCCCCCACCCCTGGTCTCAGAGGACAGAGGACCTCATCTGGGAGCCCAGCAGGCTTCCTGGGCTCAAGTGGGCAGAACAAAAATCCTCCTATCCTCTCCTGCTTCTCCCAGATGGCTCCTCCCACCTGCCTCTCCTGATATCCCCAGCCTCCCTTGCAGCCTGGAGGGAGCTTTGGAGGGCAGGGAATTGGCCTGCCAATTGGAGCTCAGCAGGCTCCCTGTGCCCACGTGGGCAGGGCAGTCGCCCTCCGCTCCTCTCCTGCTCCTCCCAGATGGCTCCTCCTGCTTCTGTCTCCTGATCTCCATGGCCTCCCTCCTATGCCCTCAAGGACCCATGTGGCCTGGAGGGGGCCTTGGAGGGCAGGGGACTGGCTTGGGAGCTCAGCAGGCTCCCTGTGCCTGAGTGGTTCCTCTCCCACTCCTTCCAGAGGGCCCCTCCCGCCCGCCTCTCCTGTTCTCCCCTTGGGCTTCTTCCTATGCCCCCAGGACCCACGTGGCCTGGAGGGGGCTTTGGAGGGGGTGTACCAGCTTGGGAGCTCAGCAGGCTCCCTGGCCTGAGTGGGCCACGGCATCACCCTCTGCTCCTCTCAGCTCTTCTGGGAGGGTCCCTCCTGCGTGCCTCTCCTGATCTCCCCAGCCTCAAGGGCGCTGATTCTGTCTGGCCTCCACTTCTCCTCCCCCCTCAGTCCCCCTACATCCTATCGATTTACTTTGTGGTTCCTCCTGTTTCCTTGGGTATCAGAGTCCCCCACCATCAGTCGGCAGGTGCCCTAGTTGTGGGGAGACACTAACTCCACATCTTTCCACACCGCCATCTTCATCTCACATATTTTTATATGAATACATAAATTTGGTGAGAACATTAAGTTCTGTATTACGTGTTTTTATCTTGTCTCTCCAGAAGATTCTACGGTAAGGAAGTATATCACCTAAGTTGCCTTTGGCTGGTATAACTACCTAGTCTAGAGCTAGATAGGTATGTGGATATTAGAATTTAAAAATAATCATTGATTTTATAAATTAAAGTTGATTTTAGAACAAATGTTTTGTATGCTATTTACAAATGTTTAGTCTAGCAAGTTAAATGAAGTCCTTGCTTAAAGTAAAAAGAAAGTAGTAACTAGAACCAAGAGTATGTAATAATGGTTTTGCTTACAATAATAGAGTATGGAGTTAGCTCGAACATATAACTGAATACCTGACTGCTTATTGTAGATATAAAAGGAGTTGAAAATATTTGTAGCACATGCTTTGTTCAACAAAACTCCCTAAAAGAAGAACCATTATACAGTCTAAACAAATGTCAGTTTTCAAAATGTGGTGAAAACTTAGGATCATAGAAGATTAGAAAAACTGGCTGTAAGAGAAAATTTGCCAAAGGGCATGGTATGTTTAAAATATCCCAGAGAGACTGGGTTTTGAAAAACATTTCATATAGAAATAAAGCCACAAGCAACCCACAAATATCTGATTTAATTTTGGTTAATCTGATATTCAGTTAGATGAAAAGCAAGACTTGCTCTCTGAGAATACCTGAGTATATAGTGTATACATGCATAGGAAAAAGACCCGTATATAAGCTATCTATTGCCACAATAGATAACAACCAGAAACCTTAGTGTTATGTAATTAAGCATTTCTCAAGGTTATAAAGTCAGCTGATCTTGGCTAGACTCATCAGGTTCAGTTTGTCTCTTCAACAGAAGGTCTCATTCTGTTCTGAAAGCCGTGGGCGTGAGCTAGTGCTTTCTCTTGGTGATGGCGACATTACAAATCAAAATTCAAAAACATGCAGAAGCACATATAGTTTCTTGCAACCTAGGATCAGAACTGACAAACCATAACTTCTGCGTTTGATGAAATCAGTTTACATGATTGAGTTCAGATTGAAGGAATGGAGAATAGACCCTCCGTCTTTCTTTAATAGGTTAGTTGCAACATCCAATGGCAAAGAATGCAGAAAGAAGGGTGACACATTGGGCCTAATAACACAATCTACCACAGCCAATATCTTTCTTAAACTTCGGCTGTCCAGGTTTACAACCACTGACCCAGAGTACCAGGCATCTGTATGCCAAATACTATGATATATATGAGAGTTAATTATATGATCTTAGAATAATTGTTGTTTTAATTTGCATTTCCCTGATATATAATGTGGAGCATCTTTTCATATGCTTATTTGTCATTGGTATATCTTCTTTGAAGAGGTGTCTTTTAAGGACTTTGGCCCATTTTTAAATTGAGTTGTTTTCTTATTGTTGAATTCTAAGTGTTCTTTGTATAATATATTTTTGTATAATAATCCTTCAGTAGGTATGTCCTTTGCGAATATTTCCTCCCAGTCTGTGGCTAGTCTTTTCATTCTCTTTACTGTGTTTTCTGTAGATCAGAAGTTGTTAATTTTAATGAAGTTCTGTTTATTAATTGTTCTTTCATGGATAGTGCCTCTGGTGTTACATCTAAAAAAATAAACATTGCCAAACCCAAGGTCATCGAGATTTTTCTACTATATTATGTTCTAGGAGTTTTATAGTTTTGTGTTTTACATTTGGACCTGTGAACCATCTTGAGTTAATTTTTCTGAAGAGTGTAAGGTCTGTGTCTAGATTCATTTTTTTGCTTGTGGGTGTCCAGTTGTGCCAACACCATTTGTTGAAAAGAATATGTTTCTCCATTGAATTGCCTTTTCTCCTTTGTCTGAAATCATTTCACAGTATTTATGTGGATCTATTTCTGGGTTCTCTAATCTGTTCTATTGATCTATTTGTCTGTTCGTTAACCAATATGACAGTGTCTTGATTATTGTTGTTTTATAGTTTTATACTAAGCCTTGAAATCAGGTAGTGTCAGTCCTCCATCTTTCCATGTCTTTGAATATTGTGTTGGTTATTCTGGATCTTTTGCTTCTCCGTGTAAGCTTTAGAATCAGTTTGTCAGTATCCATAAAATAATTTGCTGGGGATTGACAGGGATTGCGTTGAATCTATAGATCAAGTTAAGGAGAACAGACATCTTGATAATATTGAGTCTTCCTATCCACGAACATGACATATTTCTCCATTTGTTTAGTTCTTCTTTGAATTCTTTAATCAGAATTTTGTAATTTTTCTTGATAGCTTCTGTACGTATTTTGTTAGACTTTTACATAAGAATTTTATTTTTTAGGGTGTTGATGTAAATGGTATTTTTAAAAATTTTAAATTCTGCCTGTTCATTGTTCGTATATAGGAAGGCAATTTATTTTAGTATGTTAACCTTGTATATTCCACTTTTGCTATCATTACTTACCTGTTCCAGGAGTGTTTTTGTTGATATTTTCAAATTTACTACATATATGATCATGTCATCTGCTAACAAAGATACTTTTATGTTTTTATTCCCAATTTGTATACCTCTTGTTTCCTTTTCCTGTATTACTGCATTAGCTAGGACTTCCAGTATGATGTTAAAAGCAGTGGTGAGTGGAGATATAATTGCTTTATCCCTGATCTTAGTGGGAAAGCTTTGGTTTTTTACAATTAAATATAATCTTAGCTGTAGGTTTTTTAAAAAATAATCCTATTAAGTTGAGGAGGTTCCTTTCTCTTCCTAGTTTTCTGAGAGCTTTTATCACAGATGCATTTTAGATTTGGCAAATGCTTTGCCTGTAATCTACTGATATGATCATTTTTCTCCTTTAGTTTGTTGATATGATGAATTACATTAGTTGATTTTCAAATGTTGAACGCGACTTGCATCCCTGAGATAAATCCCACCTGGTCATGGTGAAAATTATTTTTTTGTACATTGTTACATTCAATTTTCTAATGTTTTGTTGAGTATTTTTGCATCTATGTTCATGACAGATATTGCTTTTTTTTTTTTCTTCCAATGTCTTTGTCTGCTTTTGGTATTATGGTAATGCTGGCCTCATAGATGAGTTAAGAAGTATTCTCTCTACTTCTGTCTTTTGAAATAGATTGTAGAGAATTAGCATAATTTCTTCCTTAAATGTTTGGTAGAGTTCACTAGTGAACCCGTCTGGGCCTGGTGATTTCTGTTTTAGAAGATTATTAATTATTAATTCAATTTCTTTGTAGATGTAGGCCTATTCAGATTGTCTGTTTCTTCTTGTGTGAATTTTGGCAGCTGTGTCTTTCAAGGAATTTGTTCATTTCACCTAGGTAATCAAATTTGTGGCTATAGAGTTGTTCATAGTATTCCTTTATTATCCTTTTAATGTGTATGGGATCTGAATTGATGTCCCTTCTTTTGTTTCTAATGTTAATAATTTGTGTCCTTTCTTTTTTCTTCTTAGTCTGGTTAGAGGCTTATTGATATCATTGATTATTTCAAAGAATGAGCTTTTGGTTTTGTTGATTTTCTATGTCAGTTTTCTGTTTTATTGATTTGTGCTCTATTTTTTATTATTTCTTTTCTTCTGCTCATGTTGGACTTATTTTGCTCTTCTCTGTCTAGTTTCCTAAGGAAGAAGCTTAGATAATTGATTTTAGATCCTTCTTCTTTTCTTATATATGCATTCAGTACTGTAAATTTCTTTGTAAACCCTGCTTTATCTGCATTTCCACAAATTTTAATTAGTTTTGTCTTTATTTTCATTTTACTCTAAATATTTTAAATTTCAGATCTCTTCTTTAACCCATGTGTAATTTAGAAATATACTGTTTAATCTCTGAATAATTTGGGATATTCCAGCTACCTTTATGTTATTAATTTCTAATTAATTACCTCATGGTCTAAGAGCAGATATTGTGTGGTTTCCATTCTATTAAAATTGTTAATTGGACTTTGTGGTCCACAGTGTGGTCTATCCTGGTGAATATTCTATGTGAGCTTGAGAAGAATGTGTATTCTACTGTTGTTGGATGAAATAGTCCATAGATGCCCATTATATCCACTTGATTAATGACATTGTTGAATTCAACTACTACTGATTTTCTGTCTGCTGGATCTCTCCATTTCTGACAAATAGGCATTGAATGCTCCAATGATTTTAGTAGATTCATCTGTTTCTTCTTGCTGTTCTATTAATTTCTGCTTCATATATTTTGACAACCTGTTATTTGGCACATTTATGATAAGAATTGGTATGTCTTCTTATAGAATTGACCCCTTTATTATTATGTAGTGCCCCTCTTTATTCCTGATAACTTTCCTTGCTCTGAAGTCTACTTTGTTTCAAATTAATATAGTGACTCCTACTTCCTTTTTTTAGTGTTAGCATAGTATATCTTTTCTGTATCCATTTACTTGTTTTTTTGTTTTTTTTTGTTTTTTCGTTTTGTTTTTACACGGGCCTCTCACTGTTGTGGCCTCTCCCGTTGCGGAGCACAGGCTCCGGACACGCAGGTTCAGCGGCCATGGCTCACGGGCCCAGCCGCTCCGCGGCATGTGGGATCTTCCCGGACTGGGGCACGAACCTGTGTCCCCAGCATCAGCAGGCAGACTCTCAACCACTGCGCCACGAGGGAAGCCCTCCGTTTGCTTTTAATATTTATGTGCCTTTATATTTAAAATGCATTTTTCATAGATGATATATAGTCGGTCTGTTTTTTGGGGATCCGCTCTGCCAATCACTCTTTTAATTGGTGCATTTAGACCATTGATTTTCAGTGTGATTCTTGATATTGTTGGTTTAATATCTACCATATTTGTTACCATTTTCTATTTGATGCCCTGTTCTTTGTTCCCACTATTTTTGTCCTCCACACTTTTTCTGCCTTTTGTGGTTTTAGTTGAGCATTTTATATGATTTGATTTTCTTAACACATCAGTTATACTTCTTTTTTCCTTTTTTTCATGGTACCATAGAGTTTTTAATATACACTTACGACTAACCTAAGTCCACTTGCAAATACTGCTGTATCACTTCATGGGTAGTGCACATACCTTATAACAAAATAATTCATAAATCCTCCCTCCCTCCCATCCGTTGAATTAATATCATTGCTGTCATTAATTTCACTTATACATAAGCATTCATAAAGACATGCACCCTCTTTCTCTGACACACACACACACACACACACACACACAAGCATACAGTCAGCCCTCCATGTCTGCAGGTTTTGCATCCACAGATAGAGAGGACTGACTATATACTATGGCATTTTATATAAGGTACTTGAGCACCCACATATTTTGATATGTGTATCATACTGGGAATACTGGAACCAATGCCATGAGGATACTGAGGGACAACTGTATAATTGAAGTACACAGTTGTTATTAATTTGAATAATCTGTTATCTGTTAAGTCAATTAAGAATAAGAAAAATCACAGTTTTTATTTTACCTTCAGTTATATCTTCTCTGGTTCTCTTCCTTTCTTTATGTAGGTCTGAGCTTCTGAGCTGTATCATTTTCCTTTTTTTCTAAAGAATTTTTTTTTCACATTTCTTGTGAGATAGGTCTACTGACAGATTCCCTCAATTTTTGTTTTTCTGAAGAAGTTTTTATTTCTTCTTCATTTTTGAAAGATTATTTCCCATGGTAGAGAATTCTAGGTTGGAGATATTTTTGTTTCAACATTTTCAATATTTCACTTCACTCTTTTCTTGCTCACATGGTTTCTGAGATGTCTGATTTATTCCTCTATAGATAAGGTTGGTTCCATCACCTCTACTCCCAGCTTCTTGCAGAGTTTTTTCTTTATTTTCTCTAGCTTGAAAATGATATGCCTAGGTGTAGTGGGTTTTTTGTTTTGTTATATTTTGTTTTTTGTTTTTTTGCATTTATCTTGTTAGTATTCTCTCTGAACTTCCTGGATCTGTGGTTTGGTGTCTGACATTAATTTGGGGAAATTCTCAGTCATTATTTTTTCAACTATTTTATCTGTTCCTTTCTCTCTTTTTCTTCTGGTATTCACATTATGCCTATGTTATACCTTTTATCGTTGTCCCACAGTCCTTGGATATTCTGTTCTTCTTTCTTTTTCCAATCTTTTTTCTCTTGCTTTTCAGTTTTGGCACTTTCTATTGAGATATTCTCAAGGTCAGAGATTCTTTTACAGTAGTATCCAGTATTAATAAGCCCATCAAATGAATGCTTAATTTCTGATATAGTATTTTTTTATCTGTAGCATATCTTTTTATATTTCTTAGAATTTCCTTCTCTCTGCTTTCATTACATATCTATTTTTGCATGCCGTTTACTTTACCCCTTAGAAAACTTAGCATATTAAACATAGTTATTTTGAACTTCCAGTGTGATAATTCCAATATCCCCGCAAGTCTGACTCTGATGCTTGCTCTGAATCTTCAAACTGTTTTTTGTTTTTTTTTTTTTTTTTGCTTTTCAGTATGTTTTGTAACTTGATAGGCAGACACGACGTGCTCAATAAAAGGAACTGCTGTGAATAGATCTTTAATAATATGGCAGTGAGATGTGGAGAGAGAGGAAGTGTTCTTTAGCCTTATGATTAGGCCTGTCTTTTAGTGAGCCTGTGCCCCTGGACTGTGAACTTCACATGTGATTCCCAGTATTTTTTCTCCCTCACCTGAGGTAGAACAGGGTGGCTAGAAGAGGCTGGATTGGGGTGTTTTCCTATACCCAATTCAGTCACTTAGGCTCTGATAAAACCCCAATAGGTTAATCTCTGTTTAAAGAGTTTCTCCTGAAGGCAGACATTGTTAGAAGAACAGAAGGCTTTGGCTTATTTCAAAGTGTTTCTTTTCTCCCTCCTGCTGTGGGAAGCATAAGGAGATTTTTCTCCAGAATTTGCTTTGAGCACCTGGTCGAGCTCCTGGAGGTAAACCTCACAAAAGTGTGCAGGCTCCCTAATGACTACCGTTTCCCTTAGAGATTTTAACCTCTCAGACTAGTCCCCTTTGAGCCTCCAGCAGCCCATCAATTACAGTTCAGGTTTCCCTACTCTGGCACTAGTTCCTGGAGGTTTCTGCTCTGGTAAACTGTGATTCTTTGTATTATCCTGTAGGTATGTCTAATTTAGGGGGCAGCCACTTGCCCTGTGACCTCACTTCTCTTATGGATTTAGGAAAAGTTGTTAATGTTTCAGTTTGGTCAGATTTTTTTTTTTTTTTTTTTGCATTACGCGGGCCTCTCACTGTTGTGGCCTCTCCCGTTGCGGAGCACAGGCTCCGGACGCGCAGGCTCAGCGGCCATGGCTCACGGGCCCAGCCACTCCGCGGCATGTGGGATCTTCCCGGACCGGGGCACGAACCTGTGTCCCCTGCATCGGCAGGCGGACTCTGAACCACTGCGCCACCAGGGAAGCCCCTGGTCAGCTTTTTAAAAAAAATTTATTTATTTTTGGCTGTGTTGGGTCTTCGTTGCTGCGTGTGGGCTTTCTCTAGTTGCAGCACGTGGGGGCTGCTCTTCGTTGTGGTGTGTGGGCTTCTCACTGCAGTGGCTTCTCTTGTTGTGTAGCATGGACTCTAGGCACACGGGCTTCAGGAGTTCTGGCACATGAGCTCAGTAGTTGTGGCTCGTGGGCTCTAGGGCACAGGCTTAGTAGGTGTGGCACGTGGGCTCAGTAGTTGTGGTTCATGGGCTCTAGAGCACAGGCTCAGTAGTTGTGGCACGTGGGCTCAGTAGTTGTGGCTCAGCTCTAGAGTGCAGGCTCGGTAGTTGTTGTGCACAGGCTTAGTTGCTCCGTGGCATGTGGGATCTTCCCAGACCAGGGCTGGAACCCATGTTCCCTGCATTGGCAGGTGGATTCTTAACCACTGTGCCACCAGGGAAGCCCAGCTTTTAATTTTTTTATGATGGTGGGGTGACTTTCAAGCTTACATGCTGGGCTGGAAACTGGTACCTCAGTGTTCAGGTTTTTAAATAATTAAATAAAAATATTCAAGGTGACGACTAGAATAGTTGTCATGAATTAGTTTTACAATGCAAATTGTATAATTCAGTCAACAAATGAAAATGTAAAAATAAATGTGTTTACATAGAAAACTATACATTGTTTAGAAAAGTGTTCTGGGTTACCTAGTTATAGTCATGTCTATTTTATACCTTATGGGACTCATGATTTTAACTTTCTTTAAAAATTATTCTTTAATAGTACTATTTTTGAATAGTTCAGTTTCCTGATATTGAGTCCTATGATTACTATTCTTAAGTAGCACTTAGATACTGCAGGAACCAACACTGAGTATCAGCCCTAGCATAATTCTTTTCATAAAGAACACTATTTTCATAGTCTTTTTAAGGGTTACTGATGGAATATAGAAAAGAAATTGTGCTCTACAAGAGTATTTTTGACTTCAGGCTAGATGATAAAGTGGTTTTGTGTTTGCTTGAACAGTGATCTTCCTGTATTTTATTCTAGTCAAATCTGACTTTTTATACTCTTAACTACTGGTGTCTGAGATAATCTAAAGGTTGCTGACATTTAAAAATTATTATTAGAGATAAAATCAAAAGAAAATAGAAATTATAAAACATCTGCTGTTTTAGTGTCTTCTGTGTTCTAAGTTTCTCTCCCTGGATGTCAGTCAATGAATATTTCCTGATTATCCCTTTTTCAACATTACATAATTTCATTTATTTGTTGCATGACTCTTTTGAACTTTTTTCCCTTCTATGTTTATGCCAGTTCCTTTTGTATTTACAAAATGCCCTAGCCACATATCTATTCTTATATGGGGTTTTAGAATTCTGGGGTTTTAGAATTCTGTAGAGTTTAAATTTAATAACTGGGTCCCTAAAGCTAAATTATGTTTCTCCATGTTAGCATTAGAAAAGTATTTTCTGATGATGGGCAAGTAGTAATAAAACAGAGAAATAAATACACATTTATGATGGATCCTGAAAAATTTTTTGATTAATTGGGATTTTCTGAGTGTTACAGAAAAAGTATATTATCTACAAAAACCCTATAGCTAAAATCATATTAAATGGTGATTAAACTGGATACTTTCTACCTGAAGTAAGGAACAATACAAAGAAGTCCTCTCTTTAGGAGCACTCAGTATTGTTAAGATTTCAATTCTTCCAAATTTGATAAACAGATTCAACACAATTCCATTCAAGAGTCCAATAAACTACTTTGTAGATATTAACAAACAAGTTCTAAAGTTTATGTGAAAAACGACAAGGCCTAGGATTGCCAATCCACTACTGAAGAAGAAAAAAATTGGAGGATTCACACTACACAATTTCAAGAGTTAAAGTAAAGCCACAGGAATCAAGATAGTGTTGTATTAGCAAAAGAATAGACACATGGATCAGAGGAACAGAACAGACAACTAGATAGGACTGTATATATATAGTCAGTGCATCTGTGACAATGGTAAAATAGCAGTACAATGGAAAAGTATAACCTTTTTAACAGTGGTGGTGGAACATACGTCCATAGGCAAAACAACAACAGCAACCACCATCACCACCACCACCTAAGAATAGCTTAACATAGGCATTATATCTTTCACAGAAATTAATATAAAAAGGATCATAAAACTAAATGTAAAATGCAATAAAATTTCTAGAGGAAATCATCTGACCCAAATTATCTTGGATTTGGTTATGAGTTTTTAGATGGAACACCAAAAGCACAATCAAAGAAAGGAAAAATTCACAAGCTGAACTTACTAAAATTAAGAAAACACAAGTCAGAGAGTGGGAGAAAATATTTACAAAACAATATCTGATAAAGGATTTCTATCCAAAACCTACAAAGAACTCTTAATATTCAACAATAAGAAAACAACCCCATTGTAAGTAGGCAAAAACCTCCTAACAAGCAAAAGCCCAAGACCAGGTGGCTTCACTGATGAATTCCACCAAACATTTAAAGAAGAGCTATAATAATAACAACCCTTCTCAGTCTCTTACAAATAATATAATAGAAGAGGAGGAAAGATGTCTTAATTAATTTTATGAGGCCAAAACCAGACAAGGGTAATAAAATAAATAAAATAGCATTGTATTGTAGTAACAGTGGATTATAAGTCAAAGTATGAAATAAATAGCCATGAGTCTGTACTAACAGACATAAATGACTGAATAAATAAATAGATGTGGGAGAATAAATCTCATCCATAAGAATTCCAAATGATTTACATAGATTTATACTCCACTCTCAAGGAGGTGAAGCACACTGTACACTATTAAGTGTTGATGGCACATAGAAACACCTTCCTGAGAGCACTTATGGTAAGGGGGGAAAAAGAATTTGGAGTAAAGAAACTTGACAAATACTGCCAGATCAAGGTTAATATCAACAGTAATGTCATGTTAATAGTATGTACCCTAGATATAGTGTGATGAGAAATGTACTTTACCTCCTTCAAACCCAGTCTAATCATGAGAAAAATATCAGACAAATCCCAAATGAGAGCCACTTTACAAAGTACTAATACATACTCCTCCAAACTATCAACTTCATCAAAAACAAGTCCGAGAAACTGTCACAACCAAAAGGAGCTTAAGGAGACATGATAATGGAATGTAATATGGGATATCCTGGATGGGATCATGAACCAGAAACAGGTCATTAGGTAAAAGTTAAAAGAATCTGAATAGAATATGAACTGTAGTTAATAATACTGTATTGATACTGGTTCACTGATTATGACAAATGTACTATATTAATATAAGAAGTTAATAATAGAGGAAACAACATGGAGTATGTGGGGTGTAGAGTATCTTAGCAATGTTTCTGTGAATTTAAAACTGTTGTAAATTAAATTTTTTTAAATGTACTTTGACTCTATAGTCATATAACCACAAAAATTGTGGATTTCTTTTTAGCTGAAAACTACCCCAAGGCCAATAGCAGAAGCATTAATGTGTGTAGACATAGCCTAGTGTTTCTAAGTCTTCAAAACATTTTCCTCATAGGTGCCTTTGAAATTTTTCTCTCAAGCATTTCTAGGGGCAATGTTTTTAAAAATTTAAAGTTCTTACTATACCCCACTAATTTTGATTCCAATAGCTCCTGTAGTAAATTGTTTTAAAGCATTTAAAAAATATGGCATAATACATTATAATTTTTGTCTGTAGAGAAAAGAAAGCCCAAGCTTTTTCAGTTGTCTTTATGGAATCAGTTTTGACATCATGTTTACACAGCAAACAAAATGGCAAAATACTTATGACTCTTTTCTGAATGGTCTAAGCCAAGATGTAATTTAATCCATATGTTTTTCACAAATGGTTCATCAATTATTGATTAGGCTTAATGAGTATGCTAATAAGCAGAACTCAAGTGGCTTCTTTAGCCCTTCTGTGCTTTCCAGGTCCTCATAAATTTTTGAAATGGTGGCTGCTAGAAATAGACTGTGGATTGGTGCCAAGAAGCCATAATGCAGACCACATATGGTGTTCAAGGGCTGATGTTTGTCCTTTCAGGATAGTATCCGAAATGTACTTTACATGACATTTGTTCTCAGTGTAAATTAATTTATAAAGTTTCCCCTGGATGCTTGCTGTACATACTGCTTCATATTCACAGGAGATATTAAAATACAGATTTTGCTTCTTTCAAAGTTTAAGTTGTGAAGGATCACCTTCAAGTCATGGTGTCTGTAGAGATATGGTAGTGAAAGCCTAGATATCAAACTGAGACTTCTAGACTTGGCTTCACTGGTAGAGGTCTTACTATTATCAAAATCCTAGAAAATTAGAAAATAATTTTCTAAACCTGACTCACTTATTTCCATTCTCTAAATGACATTGCGCTTAATGATCTATCCTTTTAAACATGTTAATGAACTCTGATTATTATTTCATCAGAAAGAGAGAGTTAAAGTGTAATTGCTTTCTTGCTCTAGTAAAGAGTAACATGAAATATGTTTAGAACGTAATTGAAGTATAATTTTTGCTTGAGCCAGCAAGCTCCTAACTGTTGTATTTACATATAACCAACCTTGGATAACATGATCTGGAAATAATATGAACGAAAAGCCATTATGATAGTTTACTCGAAACAGTTACTTGAATTTTGGTTCAGATATTTAAAATTAACATTGTAGTTACTTATCTCTGAATGGCTATTATAATAATGGCTTATTAAAATTGTTGCAAATATCTTGAAAAACTCTCATTCAACACTGTAGATGCTATTGTTGTATTACAAAAGATATAGAATACTTCCTTTTATAACTTCACTTCTTTCTTAAAACTTTGTTGCTCAAAAATATCCAGGGAACTAAGTGAGATGTATAATGACACCTCGCCACTATGATATTGTTCATCAGAATATTGCATTCTTGGTTTTAGGTATTCAGAGTAGGCAGCATTGCATAAATATCACTGTTAACTGTAACCCGAACAACTACGTAAAGAAAACAATGCAGTAAAATATGTTGCCAAGTGCTGAAATAAACACAATTGTTTTTGTTTTGCCGCTTTGCTTTTTTTCTCCTGTGATTGTAATCCATTACAAGAAATAGAAAATATTATTTCTTCTAAATAACTTTAATTCAGGTAACACCTTTTATGCTTTCATTTAGAATTTAGTAAATGATAAAATGCCTAATTATTTATTTATCTTGTTTCCTAAAGTTCAGATTGTCAATCTTGACATAAGTATCATATCTAAGCTGTGATAAAAGAATAAAACCATGAGAGTCAAATTAAAGAATAGAAACACTTAAAAGAAACTCACAGTGGTGACCTAAGAACAGTAGTTTAGAATGACGAGTGAAATGTGGGTCAATTACTTTGGTATTTCCTAATAAAAGGATAAACATTTATACAAACCACTGAAACAAAGTGTTTATCCAGATATTTTGTCCCTTTGGCAATGCAGCTTAAACTAGATAGTCTTTATACTAATGTTATTCCTTTTACTACCTTCTTTTGTTGAATAAACTGAAAAATCATCACACCAGTATTCTGACTCTCTTCAAAAAATTACAGCCACCAGAATATCATTTTTCTCAAATTGTCTTCAATGTAGTTACTTAATATAGCAGATATGGCTCCTAAAGAAAGAGATTTAATGATTAACTTATGACATAATTAAAATCGTGACTGAGAGCTAGCATGTGTTTTTTAACTTCAAATGCTGTTTGTAATGATATGGCACTCCCTTCAAGTCAGCTGATTTCTGGAAGTTATCAATTTTAGTTTAAAGATATTTTACTTTCAAAAACATTAATTCCTTCACCCTCAGAAAAAGAAAACTTTACCAGAAAACCGTAAATAATCATAGAAATATATAACAGGATCCTAATTTACATTTAACCTTTGTTTTAAATGATTAATGGACACTATTTATGTAAACTATTTCTACAGTGCAGCATGAAATTAAATTTAAATTGCAGATTTTACAGTGGTATATTTTAGTTAGTGACCCTATCCCTATGAAGAAAAATAAAAGAAAACCAATTACATTTGTAATAAAGATGCTAATGCATTTCTTGTTTTTTAAAGTTAAAGTTGTGATTGTGTAAGAAAGTTTTATTTCTAATGAACTAGGAAATGATGCTCTGCTTTGTGGAACTGTGTAAGGGAAAAATGACTTGGTTTCTGCTCTGCTATCAACTGCAACAGATTTTCCTCTCTGGACCAGCTACTGCTGGGGTCAGCAAGTAGATCGGTATGAATCAGGCCTGGGATATTCTGTGCATCCAAACTGAGGGGAAAGTATGGGATTTCTCTTTGGTGAATCAGTCAGTGGAGAGGCTGGACACGTGGTCAGCTTGCTGTAATGTGGGGATGAGAACATAGGGCACTCAGGGAAGATCTCAGTTCACAGAGATCTGTAGACCTTTCAGTAGGAAGGTTGACATCAGCCTCTTTGAAAGTACCTGGTCCCTCTGGTCCCAAGCATCCAAGAGGAGCTAAAAAGGTGAGCTGTTTTCTCTACTTTCAAAATTTAGAGACTGGGCAAACAGCCTACCTCTGCTGGCACACTGCAGAGAATGCTTTTCCTAATATCACTCACAGATGTATTAGAACTTACCACTTACACCTAGACCCTGACCTCAAACAACATACAAAGAAATAATAGAACACCTGAAGTGAGACAGGAAGAAAAATAGAATAAAAGAGAATTCAACCCAACAGAGCCAATGGAGGAGACAGAGCTACCTAAACATAAAAAAAAAAAAAAAGATATAATAAGAGCAGTTTAAAAAAATGAGACAAAATGCAAGACAGGATAGTCACTGCAAAGTTGGTAGTTTGGGTAGATTTGTTGGTAGATTTGTGAACCAGGGTGTGAGCTATCCTGGAGAATTTTTCGTTTGCACTTGAGAAGAAAGTTTATTCCGCAGCTTTTGGGTGGAATGTCCTGTAAATATCAATTTAGTCTACCTCATCTAATGTGTCATTCAAGTCTTGTGTTTCCTTATTAATTTCCTGTCTGGATGATCTATCCATTGGCGTAAGTGGAGTGTTAAAGTCCCCCACTATTATTGTGTTACTGTCAATTTCCCCTTTTATAGCTGTTGGCATTTGCCTTATGTATTGAGGTGTCCCTTTGTTGGGTGCAGAAGTATTTACAGTTGTTAGATCTTCTTGGATTGATCCCTTGATCATTATGTAGTGTCCTTCCTTGTCTCTTGTGACAGTCATTATTTTAAAGTCTATTTTGTCTGATATGAGGATTGCTACTCCAGCTTTCTTTCTATTTCCATTTGTGTGGGATATCTTTTTCTATCCCCTCACTTTCAGTCTGTATGTGTGCCTAGGTCTGAAGTGGGTCTCTTGTAGACCACATATATACGGGTCTTGTTTTTTTTTCCATTCAGCCAGTCTGTGTCTTTTGGTTGGAGCATTTAGTCCATTTACGTTTAAGGTAATTATCAATATGTATGTTCATATTACCATTTTCTGGTTCTACCTTATTTTTAACCCTTCCCATTTCTACTATTTCATTCTTACTTTTCCTTTACTAAATCTGAATCCTGATAAGTATCAGCCAATCATATTTCAACTCCCACTGTGTGTCACATGCTACACTTAGTGAAAGTAGTCTTTACTGTAAATCTGATATTTGCATCTGTTATCTGTGATGTTATTTGTTAACACACATTGATAACGAAGATAATATGTTGAAATGACAAGCATGCCCCAGTGATAGCATAAGCTAAACTTTAAGATTTTATATATATAAGTAAAGTTCTTGTATATATGTTATATATGTATAATCATATCACTGTGGTTGGATATATATAATTGTACACACATAATATATATGTACATAGTATATATATGTACATAGTGTCTATTAAGTATGTGCTATATATATTTCCAATCTGAGTTATAACAATTAGAGTGCTCCTGGGAGAATAATATATCACAAAGTTGTTTAGCAGGTTTAACACTTTGTGGAAAGCCAATAGTTATATATTAAAATTAGTAAACTACCAATATCTATACATAGTATTTTTATTTAAAAATTATATTTACAATGTGAAATTGGAAGCATATTCTTATAAACATTTTGTTTGGTATGATCATATACCACTAATAGTTTACTGAGGCTTGTATTAAAATAGTGAATAAGGTCAGTTTACGTTTCTCTGGCAACTACCACATTTTCTCAGTCCTTAGCAAGTTATCTGGTATAGAACAAGCATGAAATAAATCCTTACTACCTGCCATTTTCTGACTGACAACTTTGTGTCCCCCTGGACCCATTTTCACCCTTCCTGTGTTCCCTGCTCATGCTTCTGTTATATCACTAAATCACAGGTAACTTAAATTATCTTTTTCATATCCATATCTCTAGCAATTAAACAAGTGTATGAGGTAAAAACAAGGACTTTCAGTGGGTGTGTGGTGAGTAAAGCAGTACTACTTGTAAGTGTCATCATATTAAGTGCACTCAGTGAATAATTCATCTAACAATCAATTTAACTTAAAAAAAATTGGTGTGTGTCTTATTAACTGATGATATTTTACATTGAATTTTTCTAGAGGTATTGTTCAAAAATTTCATTCAGCTTTACAGTCAAACTTTTGCAGCTGAAATAGACTGGAAGAAGAGAGTCATAGTATTATAGTTCCCTGCCCAGCAAAGCAAGGACCCTGATTTTACAGAAGGAAAGTGGGAATAAACTTTAATAAAGAATCAGATTGGACACAGATCAGCATTATGCCTTTTGTGAGCAGATGCAGAGTTTGATGAAACAGGGTCCAAACTGGATTTCTGACTTTTTCCTCAAGTTACAATTGAATTTTATGTAACAGGAGCCTTAAGTTGAGAAATTTATTATACTATAAATAAGGCAATAGTTCTTAAATATTATAACTTCCTGGGAAGAAGAGAAGTTGCAAAATGTGTTCTTTTATATTAGTAAACATAACAATAAAATTAGTTATGAAAGTACCTACCAGATGATACATGTGCTCCTTTAATATCAGTGTCTATTTATTGTCACTGTTGTCCTAAGCTCATTTCAACTCTCCCATTTCTACTAAGTTCACTCTTAATTTTCTTTTACCAAGCCAGGAAACCCTGGTTATCAGTCCTTTATGTCCAACACACACACACACACACACACACACACACACACACATTCACACACCCTTCACACACTTTACTCTCTGTTGGTGAAATGAACATTTATATATTTTCAAAATCTGTACATATTTCTAGGATGGTGATAATAAATAAGCTAATAAAATTATTATAGGCAAATATATTTTGTTTTCTTTTGATACCCACACTGGCAGAAAATTTGAGAAGTGGGACATTCTTTTGTCTACATTAAAGACTTCTTATTTTTTGAAACATCTTCATTGGGGTATAATTGCTTTACAATGGTGTGTTAGTTCCTGCTTTATAACAAAGTGAATCAGTTATACATATACATATGTTCCCATATCTCTTCCCTCTTGTGTCTCCCTCCCTCCCACCCTCCCTATCCCACCCTTCCAGGCGGTCACAAAGCACCGAGCTGATCTCTCTGTGCTATGCGGCTACTTCCCACTAGCTATCTACCTTACATTTGGTAGTGTATATATGTCCATGCCTCTCTCTCGCTTTGTCACAGCTCACACTTCCCTCTCCCCATATCCTCAAGTCCGTTCTCTAGTAGGTCTGTGTCTTTATTCCTGTCTTACCCCTAGCTTCTTCATGACATTTTTTTCCTTAAATTCCATATATATGTGTTAGCATATGGTATTTGTCTTTCTCTTTCTGACTAACTTCACTATGTATGACAGACTCTAGGTCTATCCACCTCATTACAAAGAGCTCAATTTTGTTTCTTTTTATGGCTGAGTAATATTCCATTGTATGTATGTGCCACATCTTCTTTATCCATTCATCCAATGATGGACACTTAGGTTGTTTCCATCTCCGGGCTATTGTAAATAGAGCTGCGATGAATATTTTGGTACATGACTCTTTTTGAATTATGGTTTTCTCAAGGTATATGCCCAGTAATGGGATTGCTGGGTCATATGGTAGTTCTATTTGTAGTTTTTTAAGGAACCTCCATACTGTTCTCCATAGTGGCTGTACCAATTCACGTTCCCACCAGCAGTGCAGGAGTGTTCCCTTTTCTCCACACCCTCTCCAGCATTTATTGTTTCTAGATTTGTTGATGCTGGCCATTCTGACTGGTGTGAGATGATATCTCATTGTAATTTTGATTTGCATTTCTCTAATGATTAATGATGTTGAGCATTCTTTCATGTGTTTGTTGGCAGTTTGTATATCTTCTATGGAGAAATGTCTATTTAGGTCTTCTGTCCATTTTTGGATTGGGTTGTTTGATTTTTGTTATTGAGCTGCATGAGCTGCTTGTAAATTTTGGAAATTAATCCTTTGTCAGTCGCTTCATTTGCAAATATTTTCTCCCATTCTGAGGGTTGTCTTTTGGTCTTGTTTATGGTTTCCTTTGCTGTGCAAAAGCTTTGAAGTTTCATTAGGTCCCATTTGTTTATTTTTGTTTTTATTTCCATTTCTCTAGGAGGTGGGTCAAAAAGGATCTTGCTGTGATTTATGTCATAGAGTGTTCTGCCTATGTTTTCCTCTAAGCGTTTGATAGTTTCTGGCCTTACATTTAGGTCTTTAATCCATTTTGAGCTTATTTTTGTGTATGGTGTTAGTGAGTGATCTAATCCCATACTTTTACATGTACCTGTCCATTTTTCCCAGCATCACTTATTGAAGAGGCTGCCCTTTCTCCACTGTACATTCCTGCCTCCTTTATAAAAGATAAGGTGACCATAAGTCCGTGTATCCTGTCCAATTGATCTGTCTTTCTGTTTGTGTGCCAGTACCATACTGTCTTGATTACTGTAGCTTTGTAGTATAGTCTGAAGTCAGGGAGCCTGATTCCTCCAGCTCCGTTTTTCTTTCTCAAGATTGCTTTGGCTATTCGGGGTCTTTTGTGTTTCCATACAAATTGTGAATTTTTTTGTTCTAGTTCTGTGAAAAATGCCAATGGTAGTTTGATACGGATTGCATTAAATTTGTAGATTGCTATGGGTAGTAGAGTCATTTTCACAATGTTGATTCTTCCAATCCAAGAACATGGTATATCTCTCCATCTATTTGTATCATCTTTAATTTCTTTCATCAGTGTCTTATAATTTTCTGCATACAGGTCTTTCGTCTCCTTAGGTAGGTTTATTCCTAGATATTTTATTCTTTTTGTCGCAGTGCTAAATGGGAGTGTTTTCTTGATTTCACTTTCAGATTTTTCATCATCAGTGTACAGGAATGCCAGAGATTTCTGTGCATTAATTTTGTATCCTGCTACTCTACCAAATTCATTGACTAGCTCTAGTAGTTTTCTGGTAGCATCTTTAGGATTCTCTATGTATAGTATCATGTTATCTGCAAACAGTGACAGCTTTACTACTTCTTTTCCGATTTGGATTCCTTTTATTTCCTTTTCTTCTCTGAATTCTGTGGCTAAAAGTTCCAAAACTATGTTGAATAAGAATGGTGAGAGTGGGCAAACTTGTTTTGTTCCTGATCTTAGTGGAAATTATTTCAGTTTTTCACCATTGAGGACGATGTTGGCTGTGGGTTTGTCATATATGGCCTTTATTATGTTGAGGAAAGTTCCCTCTATCCCTACTTACTGCAGGGTTTTTATCATAAATGGGTGTTGAATTTTTTCGAAAGCTTTCTCTGCATCTATTGAGATGATCATATGGTTTTTCTCCTTCAATTTGTTAATATGGTTTATCACATTGATTGATTTGTGTATATTGAAGAATCCTTGCATTCCTGGAATAAACCCCACTTCATCATGGTGTATGATCCTTATAATGTGCTGTTAGATTTTGTTTGCTAGTATTTTGTTGAGGATTTTTGCATCTGTGTTCATCAGTGATATTGGCCTGTAGTTTTCTTTCTTTGTGACATCCTTGTCTGGTTTTGGTATCAAGGTGATGGTGGCCTCGTAGAATGAATTTGGGAGTGTTCCTCCCTCTGCTATATTTTGGAAGAGTTTGAGAAGGTTAGGTGTTAGCTCTTCTCTAAATGTTTGATAGAATTCTCCTGTGAAGCCATCTGGTCCTGGGCTTTTGTTTGTTGGAAGACTTTTAATCACAGTTTCAATTTCAGTGCTTGTGATTGGTTTGTTCATATTTTCTATTTCTTCCTGATTCAGTCTTGGCACATTGTGCATTTCTAAGAATTTGTCCATTTCTTCCAGGTTGTCCATTTTATTGGCATAGAGTTGCTTGTAGTAATCTCTCATGATCTTTTGTATTTCTGCAGTGTCAGTTGTTACCTCTCCTTTTTCATTTCTAACTCTATTTATTTGAGTCTTCTCCCTTTTTTTCTTGATGAGTCTGGCTAATGGTTTATCTATTTTGTTTATCTTCTCAAAGAACCAGCTTTTAGTTTTATTGATCTTTGCTATTGTTTTCTTCATTTCTTTTTCATTTATTTCTGATCTGATATTTATGATTTTTTTCCATCTGCTAACTTTGGGGTTTTTTTGTTCTTCTTTCTCTAATTGCTTTAGGGGCAAGCTTAGGTTGTTTATTCGAGATGTTTCCTGTTTCTTAAGGTGGGCTTGTATTGCTATAAGCTTCCTTTTTAGAACTGCTTTTGCTGCATCCCATAGGTTTTGGGTTGTCTTGTCTCCATTGTCATTTGTTTCTAGGTGTTTTTTTATTTCCTCTTTGATTTCTTCAGTGATCACCTCGTTATTAAGTAGTGTATTGTTTAGCCTCCATGTGTTTGTATTTTATACAGATCTTTTCCTGTAATTGATATCTAGTCTCATAGCATTGTGGTTGGAAAAGATACTTGATACAATTTCAATTTTCTTAAATTTACCAAGGCTTGATTTGTGACCCAAGATACGATCTATCCTGGAGAATGTTCCATGAGCACTTGAGAAAAATGTTTATTCTGTTGTTTTTGGATGGAGTGTCCTATAAATATCAATTAAGTCCATCTTGTTTAAGGTATCACTTAAAGCTTGTGTTTCCTTATTTATTTTCATTTTGGATGACCTGTCCATTGGTGAAAGTGGAGTGTTAAAGTCCCCTACTATGAATGTGTTACTGTCAATTTCCCCTTTTATGGCTGTTAGTATTTGCCTTATGTATTGAGGTGCTCCTATGTTGGGTGCATAAATATTTGCAGTTGTTATATCTTCTTCTTGGATCGATCCCTTGATCATTATGTAGTGTCCTTCTTTGTCTCTTCTACTAGTCTTTATTTTAAAGTCTATTTTGTCTGATATGAGAATTGCTACTCCAGCTTTCTTTTGGTTTCCATTTGCATGGAATATCTTTTTCCATCCCCTTACTTTCAGTCTGTATGTGTCTCTAGGTCTGAAGTGGGTCTCTTGTAGACAACATATATATGTATCTTGTTTTTGTATCCATTCCGCCAATCTGTGTCTTTTTTTGGGAGCATTTAGTCCATTTACATTTAAGGTAATTATTGATATGTATGTTCCTATTCCCATTTTCTTAATTGTTTTGGGTTTGTTATTGTAGCTCTTTTCCTTCTTGTTTGTTTCTTGCCTAGAGAAGTTCCTTTAGCATTTGTTGTAAAGCTAGTTTGGTGGTGCTGAACTCTCTCAGCCTTTGCTTCTCTGTAAAGGTTTTAATTTCTCCATCAAATCTGAATGAGATCCTTGCTGGGTAGAGTAATCTTGGTTGCAGGTTTTTCTCCTTCATCACTTTAAATATGTCCTGCCACTCCCTTCTGGCCTGCAGTGTTTCTGCTGAAAGATCAGCTGCTAACCTTATGGGGATTCCCTTGTGTGTTATTTGTTGTTTTTCCCTTGCTGCTTTTAATATGCTTTCTTTGTATTTAATTTTTGACAGTTTAATTAATATGTGTCTTGGCGTATTTTCTTTGGATTTATCCTGTATGGGACTCTCTGTGCTTCCTGGACTTGATTAACTATTTCCTTTCCCATATTAGGGAAGTTTTCAACTATAATCTCTTCAAATATCTTCTCAGTCCCTTTCTTTTTCTCTTCTTCTTCTGAAACCCCTATAATTCGAATGTTGGTGCATTTAATGTTGTTCCAGAGGTCTCTGAGACTGTCCTCAGTTCTTTTCATTCTTTTTCTTTATTCTGCTCTGCAAGTTATTTCCACTATTTTATCTTCCAGGTCACTTATTCGTTCTTCTGCCTCAGTTATTCTGCTATTGATTCCATCTAGAGTATTTTTAATTTCATTTATTGTGTTGTTCATCATTGTTTGTTTCATCTTTAGTTCTTCTAGGTCTTTGTTAAATGTTTCTTGTATTTTGTCTATTCTATTTCCAAGATTTTGGATCATCTTTACTATCATTATTCTGAATTATTTTTCAGACTGCTTATTTCCTCCTCATTTGTTAGGTCTGGTGGGTTTTTATCTTGCTCCTTCATCTGCGGTGTGTTTTCCTGTCTTCTCATTTTGCTTATCTTACTGTGTTTGGGGTCTCCTTTTTGCAGGCTGCAGGTTCGTAGTTCCTGTTGTTTTTGGTGTCTGTCCCCAGTGGCTAAGTTTGTTTCAGTGGGTTGTGTAGGCTTCCAGGTGGAGGGGACTATTGCCTGTGTTCTGGTGGATGAGGCTGGATCTTGTCTCTCTGGTGGGCAGGTCCACGTCTGGTGGTGTGTTTTGGAGTGTCTGTGGACTTATTATGATTTTAGGCAGCCTCTTTGCTAATGGGTGGGGTTGTGTTCCTGTCTTGCTAGTTGTTTGGCATAGGGTGTCCAGCACTGTAGCTTGCTAGTCGTTGAGTGGAGCTGGGTGCTGGTGTTGAGATGGAGATCTCCGGGAGATTTTCACCATTTGATATTATGTGGAGCTGGGAGGTCTCTTGAGGACCAGTGTCCTGAAGTTGGCTCTCCCACCTCAGAGGCACAGCACTGACTCCTGGCTGCAGCACCAAGAGCCTTTCATCCACACGGCTCAGCGTAAAAGGGAGAAAAAGTAGAAGGAAAGAATTAGTAGAAGTAGGAAGAAAGAAAGAAAGAAAGCAAGAAGGAAAGAAGGAAAGAAAGAAATATGAAAGAAGGGAGGGAGGGAGGGACGGTGGGAGGAAGGAAGGAAGGAGGGAAGGAAGGAAAAAAGAATGAAAGAAAGAAGATAAAGTAAAATAAAATAAAGTAAAATATAATAAAGTTATTAAATTAAAAAATAAGAAAAAAAATTGAAAAAAAACAGACGGGTAGAACCCTAGGACAAATGGTGGAAGCAAAGCTATACAGACAAAATCTCATACAGAAGCATACACGTACTCACAAAAAGAGGAAAAGGGGAAAAAATCATAAATCTTGCTCTCAAAGTCCACCTCCTCGGGCTTCCCTGGTGGCGCAGTGGTTGAGAGTCCGCCTGCCGATGCAGGGGACACGGGTTCGTGCCCCGGTGTGGGAGGATCCCACATGCCGCGGAGCGGCTGGGCCCGTGAGCCATGGCCACTGAGCCTGCGCGTCCGGAGCCTGTTGCTCCGCAACGGGAGAGGCCACAACAGTGAGAGGCCCGCGTACCGCAAAAAAAAAAAAAAAAAAAGTCCACCTCCTCAATTTGGGATGACTCGTTGTCTATTCAGGTATTCCACAGATGCAGGGTACATCACGTTGATTGTGGAGCTTTAATCTGCTGCTTCTGAGGCTGCTGGGAGAGATTTCCCTTTCTCTTCTTTGTTCGCAGAGCTCCCAGGGGCTCAGCTTTGGATTTGGCCCCGCCTCTGGGTGTAGGTCGCCGGAGGGCGTCTGTTTTTCCCTCAGACAGGACAGGGTTAAAAGGAGCCGCTGATTCAGGGACTCTGGTTCACTCAGGCGGGGGGAGGGGCACGGAGTGCAGGGCGGGCCTGCGGCGGCAGAGGCCGGCGTGACGTTGCAGCAGCCTGAGGCGCGCCGTGCTTTCGGACCAGGCAGTGGCGGGCTGCACAGGCTCCCCGGAAGGGAGGTGTGGAGAGTGACCTGTGCACTCAGTCTTCTTGGTGGCGGCAGCAGCAGCCTTAGCATCTCATGCCCGTCTCTGAAGTCCGCGCTTTTAGCCGCGGCTCGCGCCCGTCTCTGGAGCTCCTTTAAGCAGCGCTCTTAATCGCCTCTCCTCGCGCACCAGGAAACAAAGGTAAGAAAAAGTCTCTTGCCTCTTCTGCAGGTCCAGACTTTTTCCCGGACTCTCTCCCGGCTAGCCGTGGTGCACTAACCCCCTGCAGGCTGTGTTTATGCCGCCAACCCCAGTCCTCTCCTGGCGCTCTGACCGAAGCCCGAGCCTCAGCTCCCAGCCCCGCCCGCCCTGGCAGGTGAGTAGACAAGCCTCTCGGGCTGGTGAGTGCCGGTCGGCACCGATCCTCTGTGCGGGAATCTCCCCGCTTTGCCCTCCGCACCCCTGTTGCTGTGCTCTCTTCCGAGGCTCCGAAGCTTTCCGCCTCTGCCACTGGCAGTCTCCGCCTGCGAAGGGGCTTCCTAATGTGTGGAAACTTTTCCTCCTTCATAGCTCCCTCCCACTGGTGCAGGTCCCGTCCCTATCCTTTTTTCTCTGTTTATTCTTTTTTCTTTTGCCCTACCCGGGTACGTGGGGATTTTCTTGCCTTTGGGAGGTCTGAGGTCTTCTGCCAGCGTTCTGTAGGTGTTCTGTAGGCGTTGTTCCACATGTAGATGTATTTCTGGTATATCTGTGGGGAGGAAGGTGATCTCCACGTCTTAGTCTATGAGGGGCTTCCCTTGTGGTGCAGTGGTTGAGAGTCCGCCTGCCAATGCAGGGGACACCGGTTCATGCCCCGGTCCGGGAAGATCCCACATGCTGTGGAGCGGCTGGGCCCATGAACCATGGCCGCTGAGCCTGTGCTCCGGAGCCTGTACTCCGCAACGGGAGAGGTCACAGCAGTGAGAGGCCCACACAACACACACACAAACACAAAGATTACTTATGAGTATGTAATAAATATTTCCCTTTTATAAAATCTAGAATTGCTGGATAAATTACCACTATATTTTAAAATAAAAATCTATCTGTATTTACAAAATGAAAAGGAAATTCATGGGTGCAAAAAAAAGAAGCAATGACAGCAAGAGGAAAGAAAGGAAGGAAGGAGAAAGAAAGGAAGAAAAAAGAAAGAAAGAGAGAAAGAATAAAAGAAAGAAGGACAGAAGGCAAGAAAAAAGAGAAGGAGGGCAGACAGGAGGGAGAGAGGGAGAAAAGAAGAGAATTTAAGTTTGCTAAAACTGAACCTGTAAATGCTGTAAAATGCATAAATGACCTAGAGTATTGTGCTAATACCAGATTTTAACATCCATATACAGAATAGGAGATCCAGCCTTGGGCCTAAGTAAGGCAGGCTCTTGGAGCTGAGATTTATCCCCCCACAGACACAGTGTCAAGACCTTCAACGAGCTATAACAGCAGTGAAAGAGTGGGTTAGGAAATACCTTCTCCTATAGTAAAAATACCAACAAGGAAAATGATATATTGTGTATGTGTGGAAATTGGAAAAGAAGTTTCCTTCTCAATCATTTTTAACCAAATTTGGGGAACTCCAAATAGAAACATTCAGAAAAGCCTGGAGCCAGTTTGATGGTGCCTAGTTCTCCAGGACACTTAGGAAAAGCTTATACAAATCATTTTCTGGAGAGTCACATTTGCAAACCAGGTCATTCATGATTTCTACTGTTTAAAATCAGCCAGTTATAAGCTCTCAATTTAACTTAAAAAACGAAGAAAATGAGCTACTGTGAGAATCAGAAGTAGCAACAAGAGAAGAATCAGATCTCCAAAGATTTCATAAAAATTAATTTTAAAAAAGTGAATTTGCTTATAAAGGGGAAAGAGGCAGCTGCCTTTTCTTTCTCTCTTGAGTCTTCTTGAAAACATAACCTTTTCAGAATGTAACTTGTTTTCTCTGGATACTATGTAATAATCACAGTCACCCATTTATAATGATCATGGACCTCATAACCCCAGGAAATGTAAACACATACTTCCAGAGTCAACATAGAGGCCTGTCTGCAATGTGATCATTTGTCTCTTGAGAAGATAAGAGTAATTTTGTACATCTTTCTTCTTCTTTGGGGTATAAATAATGTGAAATGTCATTGTGACTCATAGACTCTTGAGGCTACCAGCATGCATGTATTCTGTTGTGCTTAATCATAAAAGTGGGTGGGGAAAAGCATGTAGAATCAGAAAGTGAGAATGTAGGTGGTGATTTCTCATATACTAGATATTACTTGGTCCAGTCTCCCCTGATACGGCTGACAAACTGGACACCAAGTCCCTCAGTATCACAGAAATCCCCACAACCCTCCTGAAGCTGCCAGCCAGCTACAAGACCCAGTCATTTTTAAGCTAGGGTAGAAAATAACAGTAGACAATAGTAGACAAGATACTTAAAAAGGCCAGGTTGAAGCTGGACTTTTAAAAAAATCACCCCAGTATGGCCAGGTCTTTTCTACAGGCTGGTCTCTTCACGGGTATAGATATTTGGCCTCCTTGACCCAACTCTGGCAACTCTGAAGCCCAAGCCCAGCCTCAGACCTCCCCGTGGGGTAGGCTGTCATCTTGCTGTGACTGCATTGTGGTCCAGCTTTTCCCTTTGGCTAATGCTATTTTCTTTCCTTCCCCCCACAGGTGTTAATCCTGAGAGCACTCCCAAATAAATGTAGATACTGCCTGAGAAATATTTAAAAAACAAATTTTAAACATTTGAAAAGTACTGCATGAAATATGAAATTATGAATTCATATATATACATATATATATAATATAGTTAGACTCTTCCTTAAAGTTTTAAAATTGAGAATGCATTAAAAGTGATGGTAGAGGGAACTCTTCTGTAATGACTTATATGGTAAAAGAATCTGAAAAAGAATGCATATAATTATATGTAAAACTGAATCACTTTGCTGTACACCTGAAACTAACACAACATTGTAAATCACCTCTGTAATAAAATTTTTTTTAAAAAGTGATGGTAGAGGTTGACACAATGCAAAACAGAACAAAATTGTTTTCTATGGCTGTGATAACAAATTACCATAAGCGGAGTGGCTTAAAACAACCCAAATTTCCTATCTTACAGTTTTTAAGATCAAAAATACTATACATACAGGTCTCACTGGACTAAAATCAGGGTGTTGGCAAGCTGCATTCCTTTCTGGAGGCTCTAGAAAGGAGGGGACCTGTTTCTGATAGAAGAGAACTCATTTTCTGCTCTTTTTGGTTATTGGCAGAATTCAGTCCCTTTGTAGAATCAAGGTCCCTATTTTCTTGCTTGCTGCAAGATGAGAGCTATTCCACCTTCTAGTGGCCACCATTCCTCAGCTCATGGCCCCCTTCTTCCATCTTCAAAACCAGCAATGCAGAGGGTCCTATCACATTGCACCTCTATGACCCAACTTTCTGCCTGCCTTTTCCACTTTTAAGGATGTATGTGATTAGATTGAGCCAACGTAGATGCTCCATTTACTCATCTCAATGTTCTTAAAAATATCTGCAAATTTAATTTGCATCCTGATGTAATATACTCATAAATTCCAGGGATTAGGGAATGGCCATTTCAGGGTGAGGGGATCATTGTTCTTCCTACCACGTCATCATATATAAAATGGAAAACTTCCATAAACTCCCATACTCTTTGGAAAAAAGCACTGCATTTTTTTCATTTCTTATTGCTATTGAGAAATCTGATGTCTGTATGATTCCTTTCATGCAGATGGTCTTTCTTCGCTTTCTGAAAAAATTAGCTGTTGTTTTCTCTTTAACATCTTTAAATTTTACCATGGTGTGTGTATGTATATATGTGTCTTGATGTGTTTTCCTTTGTTGTCTTTGTGGTCATATTAAGTACACTTTCAATCCAGAATTTTGTATCTTCTGTAATTCTAGTTGATTATGGTAATTTAAAAAGCATGTTCTTTCCTCAGTATATTCTTTTCTGTCCTTCTGGATTTATTCCTACACCAACATTGATATTTCTGTTTCTATCCTCCAAATCGCCTAAATTTTCTCTTAATCTTTAGTTGTCTTTATTCCTATTTTATATCCGGTTCTAGAATTCAGCATTTCAAATCTCCTGTTTACAAATTAGTCTTAAACAGTATTTTTCTGCTATTCAAACCTCACAAATACTACTTCAACATTTATATATTTTACATCAAATATTGGTAGTTGTTCTTTCTATTACTACGTATTTCTGATTCATGTTTCAAGTACACTTCCTCAGGACTTTGAGAATTTTTATTTTGCTTTATCTAAATTCTTATTCTGAGATCCCACTTCTAAGATATAAAAAGCTAGAAATATAATTTTATCTATCCTAAGAAAGAGAGAAAACCAGATAAATTACAAGATACTAACTTTTCTCAAATCCATTAGAGAGCTTAGATTGCTGGGCAAACCATTAGCCAGAAACATAAGAGGGGACCCCCTTCTCCCAGAGGCAAGACAAGTAGAATTTCTCACCTATAAGTGGTAATAAGAAGGATGTGTCTAACATACAAAGGTCAGGAATAATCTTCCAACATCTTAAATAATTGTTCAAGTCAGTTGTGGTTTAGCATAATAGCATAGAAGCCCTGGGAGACACAGACACAGTGAAATGTGTGCCTTTTAGCAAATTCTCTTCTACAAACTTCTATTAGGGTCCCCATGAGAAAGATGGGAGGTAGAAAGGAGGCTGAAGAGAGCTTCCCTCACTGTTGCAGGCATGGAGAAGTCAAAAGAGAAATTAGAAAATATTTTGAATTGAATGAAAATAAAAATACAACCTACTAGAACGTGTGGGATGCAGTGCTGAGAAGGAATTGACAGCATTCAATTCTTATGTTAGAAAAATAGAAAGGACTTAAATTGATGATCCATGATTCCATCTTAAGAAAAAAAATAAAATTAAACTAATTAAATTTTAAAATTAAACTAATTAAACCCAAAGATATTGAAGGAAAGAAATAATAAAAAAGAAAACAGGAACCAGTCAAATTGAAAACAGAAAAATAATTGGGTAAATTCATGAAACCAAAAGCAGTTTCTTTGTAAAATGCAATAAAATGGACAAATCTCTAATGAGACTGATCTAGATAAAAAGAGAAAAGATAAAACCAGTATCAAGAATGGGAAAAGTTGTCTAATTCAAATAACCATGAAAATTCCCTCATGAAATTTTATCTTTTTATCTTTAAAAATAAACAGAACAGCATATAAATCGTGAATTCGAGTAATGGCAAGGTAGGTCAAAAAATGCAATACCAAGAGGATACTACAGGTCACCCTCTTTTCTTCTTCCAACCACCACTCTCATATCTCTAAATCTAACCACTAATATGATTAGTTTTGCCAGGGTTTGGAATTTGTGTAGATGAAATGATACAGAATGCACCCTTTTGTATCTGGTTTCTTTCAGTCAGTATTACGCCCATTTGACTTATTCAGGTTAACACATGAAGCAGTAGTTCATTTATTTTCACTTCTGCTTGGTATTCCATCGTGTGATTACCCAGAACCTATTTATTGAATATCCAGCTGGTGGACATTTGAGTTGTTCCCAAGTTGATAATATTTATATATAACAAAGTTGTGTGCATTCTTTTTCTACTTTTGCTTGGTATATATATTGAGGAGTGGATTTACTGGATAATGCAGGGGTTATGTGTGTTTTCAACTTTAGCAGATACCATAAACTTTTTCAAAGTGATTGTACAAATTTATCTTCGCAACAGGAATGTGTAACATATCTAAATTTTTATTTTCATTTATTCTTGGCAATAATTGCTGTCAGCCCTTCTGACTTAGTCATTTTGTGTATTTGCTATATTATTTCATTGTTATAATAATTTGACTTTTTCTTCTGATATCTTATGTGATTGAACACCTTTTCATATGTTTACTGGCCATATGAATATCATCCATTTTAAGTGCCTGCCCATTTTAAGTTTGCCCATTTGTATCTCTCTCCATTGTGAGTTTTTTTTTTTGATGAGTGTTCTTTATATATATTCTGATTATTAAGCCTTTTGCAATAACATGTGCTGCAAATACCTTCTCAAACTGTGCAGTTTTTCTGTTCATTCTTTTTAAGAACTTTTGATTAACAGAAATTGTTAATTTAATATGGACTGATTTATCCATCTTTTCTTTTTTCGGTTAGTGATTCCTATTTCCTGTTTAATAAATTTTCCTCAGAAAAAGGTAACAAATATTTTCATACAGTAACCTCTACTGCAGAGGTTGCTGAACACATTCTGTAGAGATCCAGAGAGTAAATGTTTTTGTTTTGCAGTCTATGTGGGCTCTCTAGCACCTACTCTACATTACTGTTGTACCAAAAAAGCCATAAAAAGTACTTAAATTAATGAGTGGGGATATGTTCCAAAAAGTCATTACTTATAGAAACTGGAAATTTGAATTTAGTTTAATTTTCACATATCATAAAATGCTATTCATTTTTTTAACGTCTTTATTGGAGTATAATTGCTTAAAAATGGTGTGTTACTTAATGCTTTATAACAAAGTGAATCAGCTATACATATACATAAATCCCCACATCTCCTCCGTCTTGCATCTCCCTCCCACCCTCCATATCCCACTCCTCTGGGTGGTCACAAAGCACCGAGCTGATCTCCCTGTGCTATGTGGCTGCCTCCCACTAGCTATCTATTTTACATTTCTTAGTGTATATATGTCAGTGCCACTCTATCACTTCATCCTAGCTTACCTTTCCCCCTCCCCATGTCCTCAAGTCCACGCTCTACTAGGTCTGCGTCTTTATTCCTGTCCTGCCCCTAGGTTCTTCAGAACCATTTTTTTTTTTAGATTCCATATATATGTATTAGCATACTGTAATTGATTTTCTCTTTCTGACTTCACTCTGTATAGCAGACTCCATCCACCTCACTACAAATAAATCAGTTTTGTTTCTTTTTAGGGCTGAGTAATATTCCATTGTATATATGTGCCACATCTTGTTTTTCCATTCATCTGTTGATGGACATTTAGGTTGCTTCCATGTCCTGGCTATTGTAAATAGAGCTGCAGTGAACATTGTGGTTCATGACTCTTTTTGAATTATGGTTTTCTCAGGGTATATGCCCAGTAGTGGGATTGCTGGGTTGTATGGTAGTTCTATTTTTAATTTTTTGGGAAACCTCCATACTGTTCTCCATAGTGGCTGTATCAATTTACATTCCCAGCAACAGTGCAAGAGGGTTCCCTTTTCTCCACACCATCTCCAGCATTTACTGTTTCTAGATTTTTTGATGATGGCCATTCTGACAGGTGTGAGGTGATACCTCATTGTAGTTTTGATTTGCATTTATCTAATGGTTAATGATGTTGAGCATTCTTTCATGTGTTTGTTGGCCATCTGTATGTCTTCTTTAGAGAAATGTCTATTTAGGTCTTCTGCCCATTTTTGGATTGGGTTTTTTGTTTTTCTGATATTGAGCTGCATGAGGTGCTTGTAAATTTTGGAGATTAATCTTTTATCAGTTGTTTCATTTGCAAATATCTTCTCCCATTCTGAGGGTTGTCTTCTCGTCTTGTTTATGCTTTCCTTTGCTGTGCAAAAGCCTTTAAGTTTCATTAGGTCCCATTTGTTTATTTTTGTTCTTACTTCCATTTCTCTAGGAGGTGGGTATAAAGGATCTTGCTGTGAAATACTTGATAGAGTGTTCTGCCTATGTTTTCCTCTAAGAGTTTTATAGTGTCTGGCCTTACATTTAGGTCTTTAATCGATTTTCAGTTTATCTTTGTGTATGCTGTTAGAGAGTGTTCTAATTTCATTCTTTTACATGTAGCTGTCCAGTTTTCCCAGCACCACATATTGAAGAGGCTGTCTTTTCTCCACTGTATATCCCTGCCTCCTTTTTAAAGATAAGGTGACCATATGTGCATGGGTTTATCTCTGGGCTTTCTATCCTGTTCCATTGATCTATATTTCTGTTTTTGTGCCAGTACCATACTGTCTTGATTACTGTAGATTTGTAGTGTAGTCTGAATTCCAGGAGCCTGATTTCTCCAGCTCTGTTTTTCTTTCTCAAGATTGCTTTGGATATTCAGGGTCTTTTGTGTTTCCATACAAATTGTGATTTTTTTGTTCTAGTTCTGTGAAAAATGCCACTGGTAGTTCGATGGGGATTGCATTGAATTTGTAGATTGCTTTAGGTAGTATAGTCATTTTCACAGTGTTGATTCTTCCAATCCAAGAACATGGTATATCTCTCCATCTGTTTGTATCATCTTTAATGTCTTTCATCAGTGTCTTATAGTTTTCTGAATACAGGTCTTTTGTCTCCTTAGGTAGGTTTATTCCTAGGTATTTTATTCTTTTAGTTGCAATGGTAAATGGGAGTGTTTCCTTAATTTCTCTTTCAGATTTTTCATCATTAGTGTATAGGAATGTAAGAGATTTCTGTGCATTAATTTTGTATCGGGCTACTTTACCAAATTCATTGATTAGCTCTAGTAGTTTTCTGGTGGCATCTTTAGGATTCTCTATGTATAGTATCATTTCATCTGCAAACAGTGACAGCTTCACTTCTTCTTTTCTGATTTTGGATTCCTTTTATTTATTTTTCTTCTCTGATTGCTGTGGCTAAAACTTCCCAAACTATGTTTAATAATAGTGATGAGAGTGGGCAACCTTGTCTTGTTCCTGATCTTAGAGGAAATAGTTTCAGTTTTTCACCATTGAGAACAATGTTGGCTGTGAGTTTGTCGTATATGGCCTTTATTATGTTGAAATAAGTTCCCTCTATGCCTACTTGCTGGAATGTTTTTATCATAAATGGGTGTTGAATTTTGTCAAAACCTTTTTCTGCATTTATGGAGATGATCATATGGTGTTTATTCTTCAATTTGTTAATATGGTGTATCACATTAATTGATTTGCCTATATTGAAGAATCCTTGCATTCCTTGGATAAACCCAACTTGATCATGGTGTATGGTCCTTTTAATGTGCCGCTGGATTCTATTTGCTAGTATTTTGTTGAGGATTTTTGCATCTATGTTCATCAGGGATATTGGCCTGTAGTTTTCTTTTTTTGTAACATCTTTGGTTTTAGTATCAGGGTGATGGTGGCCTCGTAGAATGAGTTTGGGAGTGTTCCTCCCTCTGATATATTCTGGAAGAGTTTGAGAAGGATAGATGTTAGCTCTTCTCTAAATGTTTGATAGAATCGGCCTGTGAAGTCATCTGGTCCTAGGCTTTTGTTTGTTGGAAGATTTTTAATCAGTCTCAATGTCAGTGCTTGTGATTGATCTGTTTATATTTTCTATTTCTTCCTGGTTCAGTCTCAGAAGGCTGTGCTTTTCTAAGAATTTGTTCATTTCTTCCAGGTTGTCCGTATAATTGGCATACAGTTGCTTGTAGTGATCTCTCATGATCTTTTGTATTTCTGCAGTGTCAGTTGTTACTTCTCCTTTTTCATTTCTAATTCTGTTGATTTGAGTCTTCTCCCTTTTTCTCTTGATGAGTCTGGCTAATGGTTTATCTATTTTGTTTATCTTCTCAAAGAACCAGCTTTTAGTTTTATTGATCTTTGCTATTGTTTTCTTCATTTCTTTTTCATTTATTTCTGATCTGATCTTTATTTCTTTCCTTCTGCTAACTTTGGGGTTTTTTTGTTCTTCATTCTCTAATTGCTTTAGGTGTAAGGTTAGGTTGTTTATTTGAGATGTTTCTTGTTTCTTGAAGTAGGATTGTGTTGCTGTAAACTTCCCGCTTAGACCTGCTTTTGCTGCATCCCATAGGTTTTGGGTCATTGTGTTTTCATTGTCATTTGTTTCTAGGTATTTTTTGATTTCCTCTTTGATTTTTTCAGTTATCTCTTGGTTTTTAAGTCGTGTATTGTTTAGTCTCCATGTGTTTGTATTTTTTACAGATATTTTCCTGTAATTGATATCTAGTCTCATAGCTTTCAGGTCGGAAAATATACTTGATACGATTCCAATTTTCTTAAATTTACCAAGGCTTGATTTGTGACCCAAGATATGATCTATCCTGGAGAATGTTCCATGAGCACTTGAAAACAAAGTGTATTCCACTCTTTGGTATGTAATGTCCTATAAATATCAGTTAAGTCTATCTTGTTTAATGTATCATTTAAAGCTTGTGTTTCCTTATTTATTTTCATTTTGGATGATCTGTCCATTGGTGAAAGTGGGGTGTTAAAGTCCCCTACTATGATTGTGTTACTGTGTATTTCCCCTTTTATGGCTTAGCATTTGCGTTATTTATTGAGGTGCTCCTATGTTGGGTGCATATATATTTACAATTGTTATATCTTCTTCTTGGATTGATCCCTTGATCATTATGCAGTGTCCTTGTTTGTCTCTTGTAATAGTCGTTGTTTTAAAAGTCTATTTTGTCTAATATGAGAATTGCTACTCCAGCTTTCTTTTGATTTCCATTGGCATGGAATATCTTTTTCCATCCCCTCACTTTCAGTCTGTATGTGTCCCTATGTCTGAAGTGGGTCTCCTGTAGACAGCGTATATATGGGTCTTGTTTTTGCATCCATTCAGCCAGTCTGTGTCCTTTGGTGGGAGCATTTAATCCATTTTCATTTAAGGTAGTTATCAATATGTATGTTCCTATTACCATTTTCTTAATTTGGGGGGGGTTTGTTATTGTAGGTCTCTTCCTGCTCTTGTGTTTCCTGCCTAGAGAAGTTCCTTTGGCATTTGTTGTAAAGGTGATTTGGTGATGCTGAATTCTCTTAGCTTTTGCTTGTCTGTAAAGGTTTGAATTTCTCCGTTGAATCTGAATGAGATCCTTGCTGGGTAGAGTAATCTTGGTTGTAGGTTTTTCCCTTTCGTCACTGTAAATATGTCCTGATACTCCCTTCTGGCTTGCAGAGTTTCTACTGAAAGATCAGCTGTTAACCTTATGGGAATTCCCTTATATGTTATTTGTTGTTTTTCCCTTGCTGCTTTTAATATTTTTTCTTTGTGTTTAATTTTTGATAGTTTGATTAATGTGTGTCTTGGCATGTTTCTCCTTGGATTTATCCTGTATGGAACTCTCTGTGCTTCCTGGACTTAACTATTTCCTTTCCTCTATTAGGGTAGTTTTCAACTATAATCTCCTCAAATATTTTCTCAGTCCCTCTCTTTTTCTCTTGTTCTTCTAGGACCCCTATAATTTAAATGTTGTTGCATTTAATGTTTTCCCAGTAGTCTTTGAGACTGTCCTCATTTCTTTCAATTCTTTTCCTTTATTCTGCTCTGCAGTAGTTATTTCCACTATTTTATCTTCCAGGTCACTTATTCATTCTTCTGCCTCATTTATTCTGCTATTGATTCCTTCTAGAGAATTTTTTATTTCATATATTTTGTTGTTCATCATTGTTCGTTTGCTCTTTAGTTCTTCTACGTCCTTGTTAAACGTTTCTTGTATCTTCTCCATTCTATTTCCAAGATTTTGGATCATCTTTACTATTATTACTCTCAATTCTTTTTCACGTAAACTGTCTATTTCCTCTTAGTTTGTTTGATCTGATGGGTTTTTAACTTCCTCCTTCATCTGCTGTGTGGTTCTCTGTCTTCTCATTTTGCTTAACTTACTGTGTTTGGGGTCTCCTTTTCGCAGGCTGCTGGTTTGTAGTTCCCGTTGTTTTTGGTGTCTGCCCCCATTGACTAAGGTTGGTTCAGTGGGTTATGTAGGCTTCCTGGTGCAGGGGACTAGTGGCTGTGTTCTGGTGGTTGAGGCTGGATATTGTCTTTCTGCTGGGCAGGACCGCATCTGGTGGTGTGTATTGGCGTGTCTGTGACCTTATTATGATTTTAGGCAGCCTCTCTGCTAATGGGTGGGGTTGTGTTCCTGTCTTGCTACTTGTTTGGCATAGGGTGTCCAGCATTGTAGCTTGCTCGTCGTTGAGTGGAGCTGGGTCTTCGCATTGAGATGGCGATCTCTTGGAGAGCTTTTGCCATTTGATTTTATGTGGAGTTGGGCTGTCTCTGGTGGACCAGTGTCTGGAACTCGGCTCTCCCACCTCAGAGGCAGAGGCCTGACACCCAGCTGGAGCACCAAGACCTTGTCATCCACACGGCTCAGAAGAAAAGGGAGTAAAAAGGAAAGAAAGAAAAATAAAATAAAACAAAAAGTTATTGAAATAAAAAATAATTATTAAAAAAATTTAAAAGTAATAATTTTTAAAAAAGGACAGACAGAACCCTAGAACAAATGGTAAAACCACAGCTATACAGACAAAATCATGTACTGAAGCATACACATACACACTCACAAAAAGAGAAAAAGGAAAAAAATATATATATATGTGTGTGTGTGTTTATATATGTAGTTGTTCCCAAAGTCCACTGCCTCAATTTTGGGATGATTCGTTGTCTATTTAGGTATTCTACAGATGCAGGGTACATCAAGTTGATTGTGGAGATTTGATCCGCTGCTCCTGAGGATGCTGGGAGAGATTTCCCTTTCTCTTCTTTGTTCACACAACTCCTGGGGTTCAGCTTTGGATCTGGCCCCGCCTGTGCGTGTAGGTCGACTGAGGGCGTCTCTTCTTCTCTCAGACAGGACAGGGTTAAAGGAGCAGCTGATTCAGGGGCTCTGGCTCGCTCATGCCAGGGGGAGAGAGGGGTACAGATGTGGGGCGTGCCCGCTGTGAGAGACCGGCATGACATTGCACCAGCCTAAGGCATGCCATGCGTTCTCTCGGAGAAGTTGTCCCTGGATCATGGGACCCTGGCAGTGGTGGGTGGCACAAGCTCCCGGGAGGGGAGGTGTGGATAGTGACCTGTGCTTGCACACAGGCTCCTTGGTGGCAGCAGCAGCAGCAGCCTTAGCATCTCATGCCCGTCTCTGGGGTCTGTGCTGATGGCCGCGGCTCGCACCCATCTCTGGAGCCCCTTTAGGCGGTGCTCTGAATCCCCTCTCCTCGCGCACCCCGAAACAATGGTCTCTTGCCTCTTCGGCAGCTCCGGGTGTTTTCCCGGACTCCCTCCTGGCTAGCAGTGGTGCACTAGCCCCCTTCAGGCTGTGTTCACACAGCCAACCCCAGTCCTCTCCCTGGGATCCGACCTCCGAAGCCCGAGCCTCAGCTCCCAGCCCCTGCACACCCCGGCAGGTGAGCAGACAAGCCTCTCGGGCTGGTGAGCGCTGGTCGGCCCCGATCCTCTGTGCAGGAATCTCTCCGCTTTGCCCTCCGCAACCCTGTGGCTGCGCTCTCCTCCGCGGCTCCAAAGCTCCCCTCCTCCGCCACCCGGAGTCTCTGCCTGTGAAGGGGCTTCTAGTGTGTGGAAACCTTTCCTCCTTCACGGCTCCCTCCCACTGGTGCAGGTCCCGTCCCTATTCTTTTGTCTCTGTTATTTCTTTTTTCTTTTGCCCTACCCAGGTACGTGGGGAGTTTTTTGCCTTTTGGGAGGTCTGAGGTCTTCTGCCAGCGTTCAGTAGGTGTTCTGTAGAAGTTGTTCCACGTGTAGATGTATTTCTGATGTATTTGTGGAGAGGAAGGTGATCTCTGCATCTTACTCTTCTGCCATCTTGAAGGTCTCCAAATGCTATTGTTTTATGTTTTGTTTTGTTTTCATTAAAAAACATAAAATCCATTCTTTGCTCACAGGCCATACAAAAACAAGTTGTGAGCTGGTTTTGGCCTGCAGGTCATAGCTTGGCCACCTTTGATGTAATGGCTTAAGTGACTTTCCTTTCACATTTATATTTACAATCTACTTGCAATTGAGTTTTGTATGTTGTTTGAAGTAGTGGAGTCACATAAGAGTTGGAGAGGACATTTATATCCAGCAATCCTAGCTACACATAATCAATTTTCCACTGCTCTACTGGACCACGCTTGTTCAAAATCAGTTGTCAGTGTATGTGTGGTTCTCTCCTTGATCCATTTTTCTATGTGTCCATGCTTGCAATCAAACCACATCTTCTAAATCTAAGCCTTAGCATCCAGTAATTTCTCCCTCCTTTTCCTTCTTCAAAATTATCTTGGCTATTCCAAGCCTTTACCTTACCAGATACAGTCTAGGAATTGTCTGTTTCTGAAAATGTATTCTGAGTTGATTGTTGGAATTATATTAACTCTAAAGCTCCATTTGGGAACTGAGCTTTCAAACCTACAAACGTAATACATACCTCCATCTATTTACGTCCTCTTCAGTTCCATTAATTATATTTATTATTTTTAGTATCAAGAGTTTATGTAAGTTGTTGTAAGATTTGCCCTTAGACATTTGATGTTTTAATGCTGTTATAAATTATATATTTAATATTCACTTTAGAAATGGTCCTGGTATATGAAATATTTATCTACCTACCTGTCTATTGAGATTGATTTAATTATAAATCATGTCAGTTGTTTATTTTAGACTTGTTTATATACACAATTATGTCATCTACAAATGACAATTTTATTTCTTTGTTTCTAATACTTGAATCTTTTATTAAGTTTCTTGCCCCTTTACACTGACTATGATCTCTCCTATAATGCTGCATTAGAAGCATGATAATAGACATCCTTGATCTCTTGGTAAAACATTAACCATTTTACAGTCATGTGCAGGGCTTGGTGGATACCCTTAATCAGATAAAGAAACTATGCTTCTACTCTTACTTTGCTTAAAAGATTTTATCCTAAGAAATTTGTGTTAAATTGTATCCATTGTCTTTTTACATGTATTGTGATGATTGCTTTATTTTTCTCCTTGCTCTTACTAATATGATGAATCACAACTGACCTTTGAATGATAACTAAGATTTAATTCCTGGAATAAACCCAACTTGATTTCAGTGTCTTTTTTTTTTTTTTTTTTTTTTGCTAATCTCACTAGATTCATTTTACTGATATTTTGTTTAGGATTTTGGCATCCATGTTCATGAAACACATTGGTTTGAAATTTTTCTTTGTTGAAATATCCTTGTCAAGTTTTGGTAGCAAGGTTGTGCCAATTTCATAAAAAGAGTTGTAAAGTGAGCCTAATGTTTAATTCTCTGGATGAATATTTGCAACATTAGTGTTATTTGTTCCTTAAAAGTCTAGAATCATTTACCACTAAAGCCATCTAGGCCTGGTGCTTTCTTTGTAGGATGAGTTCAGATAACGACTTCACTTTTTGAAGTATACGTTGATATAGGATTTTCTTTGATATGACATTCTTCACACTTTGTTTCTTCATGTTTTAGTTTTAGTAACTTGAGTCTTTGTAGATATTTGTCTCTTTCATATAAGATTTCAAATTCATAGACAATATTTATTTCACCATATCCTCTTGTAACCTTATGTCTGTTTTATACTGGTGTCCTCTTTTTCATTCCTGATTTTGGAAATTTTTGTCTTTTTCCTATTTTCTTTATGGATATTGCTAGTGAATTATCAAGCTTATTAGAGTTTTCAAATCATCATCTTTGGCTTAGTTCATTTTCTTTATTTGTATTCTATTTTAATGTATTTATTTTTAGAATTGTTTTCTCTCCACTTTACATTTTAATTTTCTATTATTTTCAAATGAATTCCTGGATTCCTGATTTTGAGCCTTTCTGTTTTTTTAATATATACTCTTAACACTGTAAAATACCCTCTAAGCTTGGTACACCTTCAACCAACAAAGCTTGTTATGTATATTAATCTTCCTTTTGTATTGTGCATCTTTATTTTTCCTCTGGTCACTCTAATATGTATGTTTTCTCTCTTTTCTTTTTTAAAATACTATTATTGACAATATATCCTTGTGACTTATTTTTTATAACTGGAATTTTGTACCTCTTAATCCCTTTCACCTATTTCACTCATTCCTCCACCCCCCTCCTCTTTGGCAAACCACTAGTTTGTGGTCTGTATTTGTGAGTCTATTTCTGTTTTGTAATGTTTGTTTATTTTGTTTTTGTGATCCCACATATAAGTGAAAAAAATACAGTATTTGTCTTTCTCTGTTTGACTTATTTCACCAAGCATAATGCCTTCCAGATCTGTCCATGTTCTTGTAAATGGCAAGGTTTCATTCTTTGTAATGGCTGAGTAATATTCTGTGTTTTATATATAAATATAAATATATGTATGTCACATCTTCTTTATCCATTCACCCATCAGTGGGCACTTAGGTTGCTTCCATATCTTGGCTACTGTGAATAATGCTGCTGTGAACATTGGGGTGCATATATCTTTTTGAATTAATGTTTTTGTTTTCTTTGGGTAAATACCCAGGAGTGAAATTGCCAGATCATATGGTTGTTCTATTTTTAATTTTTTGAGGAGCATCCATACTGTTTTCCACAGTGACTGTGTCAAGTTATATACCTACCAACAGTGTGAGAGGGTTTCCTTTTTCCACATACTCACCAACACTGATTATTTGTTGTCTTTTTGATAATAGCCATTCTGACAGGTGTGAGATAATATCTCATGTAGTTTGGTTTGCATTTCTGTGATGATTAGTGATGTTGAGCATGTTTTCATGTGACCATTGGCCATATGTATGTCTTCTTTGAAAAAAAAAATTCTGTTCAGTTTCTCTGCCCATTTTTTGCTATTGAATTGTATGACTTTTAAATATATTTTGAATATTAACCCCTTGTCAGACATATCACTTGCAAGTGTCTTATCTCATTCAGTAGCTTGCCTTTTTATTTCATTGATGGTTTTCTTTACTGTGCAAAAGCTTTTCAGCTTGATGTGGTCCCATTTGTTTATTTTTAATTTCATTGCCCTTGCCTGATGAGGCAGATCCAAAAAATATTGCTATGATTGATGTCAAAGAGTGGACTGCCTTTGTTTCCTTCCAGGTGTTTTATGGTTTCAGGTCTTGCATTTAATCCATTTGGAGTTGATTTTTGTATATTGTGTGAGAAAATGGTCTAGGTCTGTTCTTTTACATATAGCTATAAAGTATTCCCAACACCATTTATTGAGGAAGCTTTTTTCCATTGCATGTTCTTGCCTCCTTTGCCATAGAGTAATTGACCATGTGTGCATGGGTTTATTTCTAGGCTCTCTATTCTGCTCCATTGATCTATGTGTTTATGTGCCAGTAATACTCTTTTGATTACTATAGCTTTGTAGCATAGTTTGAAGTCAGTGAGTGTGATACCTCTGGCTTTGTTCTTCTGTCTCAAGCTTGCCCTAGATACTTGGGGTCTTTTGTGCTTCCATACATATTTTAGGATTATTGTTCTATTTCTGTGGAAAATGCCATGGGTATTTTGATAGAGATTGCATTGAATTTGTAGGTTACTTTGGGTGGTATGGACAGTTTGACAATATTAATTCTTCTACCCATGAACACAGAATATCTTTGCATTTATTTGTGTCATCTTCAATTTCTTTTATGAATGTCTTATAGTTTTCAGAGTACAGTTTTTTTCACTTCTTTGGCTAAAATTTATTCCTAGGTATTTTATTCTTTTTGATGCAGTTGTAAATGGGATTGTTCTCTTTATTTCTTTTTTTGATAGCTCATTATTTGTGTAAAAATGCAACAGAGTTCTGTATGTTAATTTTGTATCCTGCAACTTCACTTAATTCATTTACTAATTCTAATAATTGTTTGGTGGAGTCTATAGAATTGTGTATATATAGGATCGTGTCGTTTGCAAATAATGACAGCTTTACTTCTTTCCTTCCAGTTTGGATGTATTTTATTTTATTTTAATTTTTGTATGATTGTTGTGGCTAGGATTTCCAATACTGTGTTGAAAAAAATTGATTAGACTGGGCATTCTTCCTTGTTTCTGATCTTAGAGAAAAAGCTTTCCTCTTTTCACCATTGAGTATGAGGTTAGCTGTGGTTTGTCATAAATGGCCTTTATTATGTTGAGGCATTGTTCCCTCTATAACAACTTAGCGAGAGTTTTTATCAAGAACAAATGTTGAATTTTGTGAAATGTTTTTTCTGTATCTATTGAGATAGTCATGAGATTTTTATCCTTTGTTTTGTTAATGTTATATATCAAGTTGATTGATTTGTGGATATTGAATCATCTTAGCATCCCTGGGGTAAAGCCCATTTGATAATGAGGTATGATCTTTTTAATGTATTGTTGAATTTAGTGCACTAATATTATGTTGAGGATTTTTGCATCTATGTTTATTTGGGACATTGGTCTGTAATTTTCTTTTTCTTTTTGTAGTATCTTCATCTGGTTTGATAACAAGGTAATGATGGCCTTGTAGAATGAGTTTGGAAGTGTTCCCTTCTCTTTAATTTTTTGAATGGTTTGAGAGGTATAGGTATTAACTTGTCTTTAACCGTTTGGTAGAATTCCCCTGTGAAGCTGTCTGGTCCTGAACTTTTACTTGTTGTGAGTTGTTTGATTACTGATTAAATTTCATTACTATTAATCAGTTTGTTCAGATATTCTATTTCTTCCTGGTTCAGTCTTGGAGCATTGTATGTTTCTAGGAATTTATCTGTTTCTTCTAGGTTGTCCAATTTGTTGGTGTATAATTGTTTGTAGTATTCTCTTATGATTGTATTTCTATGATATTGGTTGTAACTCATCCTCTTTCATATCTAATTTTATTTTTTTGGGCCCTCTCTCTCATTTTCTTGATGAGTCTGGCTAACGGTTTATCAGTTTTGTTTATCTTTTCAAAAACCCAACTCTTAGTTTCATTGATCTTTTGTACTGTTTTTTTTTTTTGTCTCTATTTTATTTGTTTATTTTCACTCTGATCTTTATTATTTCGTTTCTTCTACTAATTTTGGGTGTTGTTCTTTCTCTTCTAATTCCTTTAATTGTAAAGTTAGGTTGTTTATTTGAGATTTTTCTTGTTTCTTGAGGTATGTCAGTGACTGAGTACTTCCATCTTAGAACTGCTTTTGCTGTATCCCATAGATTTGGGGATTCATCTCAAGTTATGTTTTGATTTTTTGTTTAATTTCTTCATCAACTCATTGACTGTTTTTGTAGCATGTTGTTTAGTCTCCGCATTTTGTGTTTTTTCCATTTTTCTTCCTATAATTGATCTCTAGTTTCATACAATTGTGGTTGGAAAAGATGCTTGTTATAATTTCAGTTTTCTTAAATTTATTGAGTGTTTTTTTGCAGCCTAGCATGTGGTCTCTCATGGAGAATGTTCTATGTGTATTTGAAAAGAATGTATATTCTACTGGTTGTGGTTGGAATGTTCTGTAGGTATTTATTTAGTCCATCTGGTCTAATGTGTCATTTAAGGCCAATGTTTTCTTATTGATTTTCTGTCTATTCATGATATATCCATTGATGTAAGTAGACAATTTGTATATTTTTTATTGGCCTATTTTCCATGTTACTAATCCCTGTTACAGCCAATAATATGTAGTGGTAAGACTTTCTAGCAAAATAGATGATATGCCTGATTAAAATATGTGGATTTTCAAGCCCTTAAATTAATTAAATGTACTTTTTATGAGACTGCTATAATGTCATAGATTTATATTAATACTTTCCTCGGAATTAGACTTGTGTTTTACTGTTGACATGTTCAAAATAAAAGTACCAAACTATAAAACTTTAACATTTTATGCAAATGTATGTTGCAGTGCGCAAACTACATAACCAATATGAGGAGAAAATGTCATAAAATTTCATAATGGGTTTACTTTTAGTGGAAAATAAAATGAAATATGCAAGCAAGTATGATGTGGTACTTTAGAGCAAACTCAGAATACTTCTGCAAATTGTTTTCCCATTATAATTCTGACAGATATATATTTTTTCTAAGTGTAGTACTGCAGTTGCCAATATAATTATGCACACATTGACTTAACTGGGTACTTAGGATGATGGGTAAAATCCATTTCAAATGCAGGTGCAATTTATGACTCAGACTTAAATAAAGCCTCCATAAGATTTCACAGAATAGGATTTGATTTTATAATCTTTGCACACAGGATTCTTTCATTATAATCAAAAGTGGTTTTGTGTATGAACAGGATACATGCTTAGTGAAGTTTTTAAAGCAGTATAATGACTTTTTTGGGTTTGTTGAAATCATAGCTTTGGCTTTCTCTATTTCTCGACCAGAAATATGCACGGAGGGTGGTTTCCAGGGTATATAAATTTATTTGGATCCTTGTAATTTGCTTTTAGATCTTTTAGTGAAACAAATTTTAACCTGTCTAGATTATCTGTGTATTATATTTACATGACATATATTTAGAACAGCAAAAAGTCAGGCTGTTTGAGAAGATAAAAATTTATCCACAGATAATTCACACATATAAGAGAAATAAAACACATTGAACCAAGGGATCACACAATTTTTTAGTATTTTTCCTTTACCAAACAAAGATTAATGAAATCCTGAAAAATTGATGTTAATAATATTTGAAAATCTAATGTTTTCCTATCATTGCCATGTCACTTTCAAAATTCACATGAAGAAATATAATGCCATACATGACACAAAATTCTATATAATCCTTCAATTACCTGCATTTGGCATTTTTGCCCTGTAATTTTGATTTTCATTCCACTTTTCTAAATTAGGTTTTTAAAAAATATGTTTACATAGTGTATAGGAGTCATTGTATGAGATGTATTTCATTAATCATGCTTGTTATACTTGTTAAATTCATTTCTACCATGGGGTGGAAGAATCCATCCAGATTCTGTTCTTGTTTTTTGGTTTGTTTGTTTTATTTTGTTTTTGTTTTCCTTTGTTTCCCTGCAAAAAATTTTTTTTAATTGAGAATTAGAATACAATTGAGTACATGTTAAAAAGTCGACACTCACTGTATAGAAGTACGGCTCAATTCATAAACAGTTTTGCTATTTCCATGTGGCCAGTACCATGTGGTTATGTAGAAGAATACTGCATGAAATCAAGACAGAGTGGATGAGTTTGGCCACTTAGGCTGTCAGTCTGTCAGAATACCTACCAGGTTAGGGGAGGGGCTAGCTTGGATGGGCCTAGAAAGCTTACAACATCTTAACTATGAATAAAACCTAAAGCCTGATTCATACTATTTTCTATGTCAGGAAGGGGTTTCCCTGTATTTGCACTTTCAAGAAGCCATATATTAAATCAAATATAGAAGAATACTTAAGCACCAGCATGTACTTTACTGTGGGACAGAGATGGTTCATAAGATCTAATCATAATATGGATAATAATTACAATAACAATTGGTATTTCTTACACTCTTTATAAGGCCTAGAACTTTTCCTGGCCCTTTACACTTAATTGGATTAGTTACCAACAAGTCAGTGATATGGTTACCATTAATATCCTCATTTAATAGATGAGCAATATGGGATATATAGCAATTGAATAACTTGCCTCAGGTAAGTTATTACTTGCTCATCTAGTAAAACCAGGGTGACATGTCCCTCAAGACTGTAGATCTCCTTTGCCGGGCAGACCAAGAGCACTACAGAAGCAGAATGTAGGATCTTATTTCCTCCCTACCCTCTTCCTCTCATCTCTCTCCTCATGACTACAAATGCCTTAGAAAAAAAATCTAGACTCACCCCACCCACACATTTCCATGGCTTTGAATCTCTAGTCTTAGTTTCTCTGATGTCTTCTGTCCTATTGCTTCCTACCTGCTTGCTTCCTCTCAGCCTACACCTTTCTGCTTGATGTTTTGTTAGATGGTCTTGTAGCCTTATGCTTTATATTCCACCACAGGCCTCTACTGTCAGTATCTTACCTTCACAAACTGCCTCCCTGTTATCCAGGATAGATAGAGAATGAAAATAAGCCAGAAATGGGATAGAAAAAGAAATACGTTTTTCAACTAAATACCTTGCTAAAATTTAAGAAGAAGGAGAAGGAGAAAGGAGGGAAGGAAAGGGGAAAAGGAAGAGGGGGGAGGGAGAAGAAAAAGAAGGGGAAGGAGAGAGGGGGAGGAGGAGGAGAAATGGGGGTGAATAAATTGGAAGTGTAGGAGAAAGCATTGAGATATTCACATTTGTGAAATTTTTTTGGATGATTGTATTTTATTTTATTTTTAACACCTTTATTGTAGTATAACTGCAATACAATGGTGTGTTAGTTTCTGCTTTATAAAAAAGTGGATCAGGTATACATATACATATGTCCCAATATCTCCTCCCTCTTGTGTCTCCCTCCCATCCTCCCTATCCCACCCTTCTACGTGGTCACAAAGATTCGAGCTGATCTCCCTTTGCTATGCGGCTGCTTCCCTCTAGCGATCTATTTTATATTTGGTAGTGTATATATCTCGATGCCACTCTCCCACTTCGTCCCAGCTTACCCTTCCCCCTCCACGTGTCCTTAAATCAATTCTCTACATCTGCGTCTTTGTTCCTGTCCTGCCCCTAGGTTCTTCAGAACCTGTTTTTGTTTGTTTGTTTTTTAGATTCCATATATATGTGTTAGCATACGGTATTTGTTTTCCTCTTTCTGACTTACTTCACTCTGTATGACACACTCTAGGTCCATCCACCTCACTACAAATCACTCAATTTCGTTTCTTTTTATGGCTCCGTAATATACATTGTGTATATGTGCCACATCTTCTTCTTTATCCATTCATCTGTCGCTGGACACTTAGGTTGCTTCCATGTCATGGCTATTGTGAATAGAGCTGCAATGAACATTGTGGTTCATGACTCTTTTTGAATTATGGTTTTCTCAGGGTATATGCCCAGTAGTGGGATTGCTGGGTCATATGGTAGTTCTATTTTTAATTTTTTGGGAAACCTCCATACTGTTCTCCATAGTGGCTGTATCAGTTTACATTCTCACCAACAGTGCAAGAGGGTTCCCTTTTCTTCACACCCTCTCCAGCATTTAGTGTTTGAAGATTTTTTGATGATGGCCATTCTCACTGGTGTGAGGTGATACTTCATTGTAGTTTTGATTTGCATTTCTCTATTGATTAGTGATGTTCAGCATCCTTTCATGTGTTTGTTGGCAATCTGTGTATCTTCTTTGGAGAAATGTCTATTTAGGTATACTGCCCATTTTTGGATTGGGTTGTTTGTTTTTTTGGTACTGAGCTGCATGAGCTGCTTGTAAATTTTGGAGAATAATCCTTTGTCAGTTGCTTCATTTGCAAATATCGTCTCCCATTCTGAGGGTTGTCTTTTCATCTTGTGTCTGGTTTCCTTTGCTGTGCAAAAGCTTTTAAGTTTCATTAGGTCCCATTTGTTTTTATTTCCATTTCTGTAGGAGGTGGGTCAAAGAGGATCTTGCTGTGATTTATGTCATAGAGGGTTCTGCCTATGTTTTCCTCTAAGAGTTTTATAGTGTCTGACTTTACATTTAGGTCTTTAATCCATTTTGAGTTTATCGTTGTGTATGGTGTCAGGGAGTGTTCTAATTTCATTCTTTTACATGTAGCTGTCCAGTTTTCCCAGCACCACTTATTGAAGAGGCTGTCTTTTCTCCATTGTATATTCTTGCCTCCTTTATCAAAAATAAGATGACCATATATGCATGGGTTTATCTCTGCACTTTATATCCTTTTCCATTGTTCTATATTTCTATTTTTTGTGCCAGTATCATGCTGTCTTGATTACTGTAGCTTTGTAGTATAGTCTGAAGTCTGGGAGCCTGATTTCTCCAGCTCCGTTTTTCTTTCTCAAGATTGCTTTGGATATTCGGGGTCTTTTGTGTTTCCATATAAATTGTGAATTTTTTTGTTCTAGTTCTGTGAAAAATGCCATTGGTAGCTTGATAGGTATTGCATTGAATCTGTAGATTGCTTTGGGCAGTATAGTCATTTTCACAATGTTGATTCTTCCAATTCAAGAACATGGTATATCTTTCCATCTGTTTGTATCATCTTTAATTTCTCTCATCAGTGTCTTATAGTTTTCTGAATACAGGTCTTTTGTCTCCTTAGAAAGTTTTATTCCTAGGTGTTTTATTCCTTTTGTTGCAGTGGTAAATGGGAGTGTTTCCTTAATTTCTCTTTTAGATTTTTCATCATTAGTGTATAGAAATGTAAGAGATTTCTGTGCATTAATTTTGTATCCTGCTACTTTACCAAATTCATTGATTAGCTCTAGTAGTTTTCTGGTAGCATCTTTAGGATTCTCTATGTATAGTATGACATCATTGGCAGACAGTGACAGGTTAACTTCTCTTCCGATTTGGATCCCTTTTATTTCTTTTACTCCTCTGGTTGCTGTGGCTAAAACTTCCGAAACTATGTTGAATAATAGTGTTGAGAGTTGACAACCTTGTCTTGTTCCTCATCTTAGAGGAAATGGTTTCAGTTTTTCACCATTGATAATGATGTTACCTGTTGGTTTGTCATATATGGCCTTTATTATGTTGAGGTAAGTTCCCTCTATGCCAATTTCTCGAGGGTTTTTATCATAAACGGGTGTTGAATTTTGTTGAAAGCTTTCTCTGCATCTACTGAAATGATCATGTGGTTTTTCTCCTTCAGTCTCTTAATATGGTGTATCACATTGATTTGCCTATATAGAAGAATCCTTGCATTCCTGGGATAAACCCCACTTGATCATGGTGTATGATCCTTTTAATGTGCTGCTGGTTTCTGTTTGCTAGTATTTGCTTGAGGATTATCACATCTATGTTCATCAGTGATATTGGTCTGTAGTTTCCTTTTTTTGTGACATATTTGTGTGGTTTTGGTATCAGGTTGATGGTGGCCTCCTAGAGTGTGTTTGGGAGTTTTCCTCCCTCTGCTATATTTTGGAAGAGTTTGAGAAGGATAGGTGTTAGCTCTTCTCTAAATGTTTGATAGAATTCGCCTGTGAAACCATCTGGTCCTGGGCTTTTCTTTCTTGAAAGAATTTTAATCACAGTCTCATTTTTGGTGCTTCCAATTGTTCTGTTTATATTTTCTCTTTCTTCCTGGTTCAGTCGTGGAAGGTTGTGTTTTTCTAAGAATTTGTTGATTTCTTCCAGGTTGTCCACTTTATGACCATATAGTTGCTTGTAGTAATCTCTCATGATCATTTGTATTTCTGCAGTGTCATTTGTTACTTCTCCTTTTTCATTTCTAATTCTGCTGATTTGAGTCTTCTCCCTTTTTTTCTTGATGAGTCTGGCTAATGGTTTATCTATTTTGTTTATCTTCTCAAAGAACCAGCTTTTAGCTTTATTGATCTTTACTGTTGTTTCCTTAATTTCTTTTTCATTTATTTCTGATCAGTTCTTTATGATTTCTTTCCTTCTGCTAACTTTGGGGTTTTTTGGTTCTTCTTTCTCTAACTGATTTAGGTATAAGGTTAGGTTGTTTATTTGAGATGTTTCTTGTTTCTTGAGGTAGGATTGTATTGCTCTAAACTTCCCTCTTAGAACTGCTTTCGCTGCCTCCCATAGGTTTTGGGTCATCATGTTTTCATTGTCATTACTTTCTAGGTATTTTTTGATTTCCTCAGTGACCTCTTGTTTATTTAGTAGTGTATTTTTTAGCCTCCATGTGTTTGTATTTTTTACAGTTTTTTTCCTGTAATTGATATCTAGTCTCATAACGTTGTGGTCAGAAAAGATACTTGATATGATTTCAATTTTCTTAAATTTACCAAGACTTGATTTGTGACCCAAGATACGATGTATCCTGGAGAATGTTCCATGAGCACTTGAGAAAAATGTGTATTCTGTTGTTTTTGGGTGGAATGTCCTATAAATATCAATTAAGTCCATCTTGTTTAATGTATCATTTAAAGCTTGTGTGTTTCCTTATTTATTTTCATTTTGCATGATCTGTCCATTGGTGAAAGTGCAGTGTTAATGTCCCCTACAATGATTGTGTTACTGTTGATTTCCCCTTTTATGGCTGTTAGCAGTTGCTTTATGTATTGAGGTGCTCCTATGTTGAGTGCATAAATATTTACAATTGTTATATGTTCTTCTTGGATTGATCCCTTGATCATTATGTGGTGTCCTCCTTTGTCTCTTGTAATAGTCTTTATTTTAAAGTCTATTTGTCTGATATGAGAATTGCTACTCCAGCTTTCTTTTGATTTCCATTTGCATGGAATATCTTTTTCCATCCCCTCACTTTTCCATCCCCTCACTTTTAGTCTGTATGTGTTCCTAGGTCTAAGTGATAATTGCTTTAACAGTTGGGTAGAAGTTGAGCTATTAACTATAGTGAAAAAAACAAAGAACTATTTTGACATACACCCAGAATTCTCACAATACTCAGGAATTGGCAGCTATAGTTGCCCGTGGAAGACATGGATTAAAATAGGGAAGGATGCTTTAAAACTCATTGAAAGTAGTCAGACTCTATTCCCTACTAATATGGGAATTCTGTGCCAGAAGATTAGCTGAATCACGATGTAGTTAATTTAAGTGATGCAGCAACAGCCTCAAAACTTCCAATGACCTTTTTTCTATTAAACATTAGCAGACAATGAAAATTACCAGTTATTGGAGGAAAATCTTTAATGAGGAAAAGAGAACAAAATAAATGAGAAAGTCAGTAAACCCAGCTTTGAGAAAACAGTTCTGTTTTGTAGGAGAAAACTTCAAAAAATATTTGTATAATAGCTTCAGATAAATCAGTGAAGATACTGCATTATTTTAAAAAGTGCAGAATGAAGCAAAAAAAATACATATTCAGAGAACAAAAGGGAACTCATGGAAATTGCAACAGAGAAAGTAGAAATAAAATACTCAGGGTGTTCAGAAGGTAAATTTGAGGGAAACTCACAGAAAGGAAAGCAAAGAGGAAAACTAGAAACAATAATTAGAAACTGGAAGTCAATAGCCAAACATATGAGTATTCTAATGATTTTAAAGGGAAAACAGAGTTGAGAAAATCGTCAATAAAATGTTTTAAGAAAATCAGGTAGAACTGAAGAGATGAGTGGCCAGGCTCAGAAAGCATGATGAATGGATGAAAATAGAGCCCACCAAGTGAAACCTTTGTGAGAATCATGTGGACAAAGAGGAGACTCTACAGGTTTCTATTTTTTAAAAAATTTTAATATATTTTATTGAGATATAATGCACATATAAACTTACACATTGCATAAGCTTAAGGTGTATGATGTATTGATTGATACATTTATATATGCAGTATGATTGCCATCATATTAGTGTTTTATAGCATCTCTGTCATATCACATAATTATCATTTATTTTCTGTGGTGTGAACAGTTAAGATCTAGTGTCTTAGCAATTTTGAAGTATATAATATAGTATCATTCACTATAATAACTTCGCTGTATATTAGGTCTCCAGAACTTATTCATTTTATAACTGAAAGTTTGTACCCTTGAACAACATCTCCTCAATTTCCCTACCACCCAGTCCCTGATAACTACTATCCTACTCTCGTTTGTATAAGTTCAGCTTTTTTAGATCCCACATGTACGTGATATTATATAGTATTTGTCTTCTTTTCTTGTCCGGCTTGCCTCACGAGCATGTTGCCCTCACGGTTCATCCATATTGTTACAAATGGGAGAATTTCCTTCTTTTTTATTCATTGAATAATATTCCACTGTGTGTGTGTGTGTGTGTGTGTGTGTGTGTGTGTGTCTGTATGAAGATGTGATACTTTATTAATCTGTATACAGATGCTTAGGTTGTTTCCATGTCTTAGCTATTGTGTATAATGCTGCAGTAAACATGGGAGTGCAGATGTCTTTTCAATATCCTATTTTCATTTTCTTTGGATATATTCCCAGAAGTGGGATTGCTGGATCACATGATAGTTCTAGTTTTAATTTTTTGAGGAGCCTCCATACTGTTTTCCACAGTGGCTGAACCAATTTACATTCACACTAACAGTGCACAAGAGTTTCCTTTTCTCCACATTTTCTCCAACACTTTTTAAACTCTTGTCTTCATAATGGTAGCTGTTCTCATGGGTGAGAGGTGATATATCTCATTGCGGTTTTGGTTTGTATTACCTTGATGATTAGTGATGTTGAGTATCTTTTCGTGTATCTGTTGGCCATTGGATGTCTTCTTCAGACAAATGTCTGTTCAGTTCCTCTGCCCATTTTAAAATCAGATTGTTTGATTTTTTGGTTGTTGTCATTGACTTATATGAATTCTTTATATACTTTGGATATTGACCCTTTATCTGATACATGGTTTGGAAATATTTTCTGCCATTTTGTAAGTTGTTTTCTCATTTTGTTGACTGTTTCTTTAGATGTGCAGAAGCTTTTTAGTTTGATGTGATCCTCCACAAGCTTTTAGAAAAGAAAACAGTCACATGTGAAGGCTTCAGTGTTTTCAACAACTACAGTGGAAGATAGAAAAGAATGGGGCAAAACTGTTTCAAGATGCTGAAAGCAAAAAACTTTCAGTCTAATAATGCATGCCTAGGGTGAAGGTATGAAAAAAAAAAACTTTCACATGTTCCAAGAGTCAAACAATTTCCCTCCCAGGCACCATTTCTTAGGTAATGGTGAAAGGCCTCACATAGAAGAGAGGCTCAGGGAACCTCCGGAGCTATGGGGAAAGAGTATCCTATGTTGACAACTGGGCACCATGCTTGGTGGGCAATCAGACCACAGTTGAGCAGTGAGATTCATGAGGCAGAGGTTGCTACAGTGTTCAGCTATGAAGAATATTTTTATAGAATAGTAATATTAATATGAACTGTGTAATTAAAATTCTAACGTAATTGTATTGGAAAGATAGGGAAGGTGAAGCAGAGGAGATGGTGAGATAAAAGAAATCTCTTTTATTGTAATAGGGACTCAATAGGTACAGTCTAAAAGAGTTGAAATGTACGATAGCAATATATACATATAATTTAGAAATATGGAGTGTGAAAATGCCATAAGAAGTGGTTAAGATAGTTTGGTGTGATTCCCTCTGAGGATGAGGATTGTGGAGGAGTAGAGAGGGATAAGTCAGGGAAGGATTTTTTGTTGTTTTTGTTAGATGCTTTTAGAAATATTTGAATTTTAAGTCCTATGAATGTACTGTTTTGGTAAAGTAAAATTTACCTTAAAGCGATTAATGTTTCCAAATCAGTATAGAACATAACATTAAAGCCAACCAAACCAAACAAACAAAATCAAACACACTATGGAACCATGAAAAGAAAATAAAAAGGAAGATTTTAGAAAGAACATCAGCTATAAATATCACTGGAGATGGGGTAAAGATATTTTAAATTCCCCACCAACTTGAAAGCCTTCTTGATACGTTTTTGATATCTGTATTTATTTATTTTAGCCGGAGCACACAGGTTTCTGGATTTAAGATCAGACTGATTTTTGTTGTTGTTTTTATAGCAGTAACAACACCCCTTCCTAATCCCTATTTCCTGCTTGGCAAGACGTAAGGAAGGCAGATGTCACCGTGCACATGCAGTGAGGTCTGGACCAGAGAAGAGGAAACCTGAAATTATGGAATTGGGAGCTTTTTAGGAACTGCTGAACAACTGCCCGCTCCCTTCTGGAGAGAGGAAGAGAAATCTTAGTTTTCTCATGTAAACAAATCCTCACTGGAAAGGGCTAGGGGAAAGGGGAGGGTCTCTGAATTGATACAGTCTTTTGAAATTTAAAGAATGTCTCCAGGGTTTGTGGGGTTTTTTTTTTTTAATCCTTTTGAAATGTAAAGGAGTGGCAAAGGGCTCCCAAAGAGATAAATTTGTAAATCTGGAGTAATTCAGTGTCTCTACCATGAGTCAACATCTCTTAATCCAGATTCAATTATCTCTTCATCCAGATTGCCAGAGATTTTTGCTCAGTAAACCCTAACATGAAAATATTAGTTGTTTCCCAACACTTCTTTCCCATACTCCCTTGTTTCAGTCCACAGAACCACTCTTCCAGTTGCCCAGTCTTGATCTTTGTTTTTCACATATCCTATCAATTATCAAATCCTGTCAGCTTTCCTTTTGATTTCAACCACTTCTCACCATCTTGTCTGCAAACCCATTGGTCCAGTTTATCATCCATCTCACCTGGGTTAATGTAAGTAGCTTCTTAAACTACCTTGCTGTTTCTCCTTCCCACTCCCACCCCATGTGGCAGTCCAGGTCACCTTCAATATGTCAGTGTATTCCATTCCTCTGCCTTGGAGGCTTTGTTTTACCCCAAGGAAGTTCTCAAGTTCTTTCTCTGCGTGAACCCCACAAATTCTCTGAGCTCTCCTACTGCTCTTCTCCTCACATGCTCTGTCCTCCCCATTCTGGCCTCTTTGGTTGTGCAACCCAGGAAGCATGTGCCCACCTCTGTATTCTCTGAAACCTCAGCTTGGACAGCTCTTTCAGCAGATACTCAGAAGGCTCCTCCCTTACTTCCTTTAAGGCTCTGTTCCAATGGTATCGTGTCTGAAACGCACACCTTTTCTCCACCCTATTTATGTTTCTTCGTAGCATTTATCGATACCCAAAATATTGTTGATACCAAAATAATCCCCAAATATTGTTTGTTTATTGTCAGCTTCTTCCCTCTAGAACATAAGGGACTTTTTTTTATTCATAGATGTATCCCCAGCTATTAAAACAGTGGCTGGCACAGAAAGAGTATTATTTTTGTTAAGTGAATGAATATTAAAAGTCAAAATTTGAAGTCCAGATTAAGAATGAGTTCAATTATAAACAGCATAAAGTCAAATTACACAAAAAAATGCAAAAGTCATGTGGGGGAAAACCTTAAGATGAAATGCATCCTTAAAGGAAGGAGGCTGTAGTACCAGCATTACGAAACATAGTTTTAAATAGATATGATAAATAGATAAAGAGTGTAATATAGAAACTCAGTTCTCAATTATGACATATTATCATGAAACATCATGACTATTTTGTACTAAATATGATCTTGATTCAAATATATATACAGTTACAGCTGTAAGAAGTTGAATGAAAACTAAATTTTCCACAAGAAATCTTGAGGAGCGTCATGGTTTTTCCACCATCAATTTCTCTCTCTTCTGTTTCTTAGCAACTGATTTTCTCATATATATATATATATATATATATATATATATAAAACGTGAAGTGAAGATTTTCTCAGGCAGAATGATTTAGAGAAGACCCTCCTTGGAATTTTAGAAAATTCATAGCTCTTGTGTCATATCACCCAACAGTATCCCTGTTGTCGCTAATAATAAATTTTGTGTTTGGAGTTAGGGAAAGATTACTTACCTGAGAAACATGATTTCTGCCTCTTCCTCTTCTCCCTCTGGCCTGCCACTTTCTATATCTTATTCATAATATATGTGCATGTTGCTAGGTGCAGTACAGGTTTAATTTAAATACAATAATAAATTCCATCATTCTTCTTTTAGTTTTATTCTTCTGAAATGATACAGGAATAAAATTACATTCAGAATTACCTTTCTTGTATCTTACAGTGAGTAAAGCACTGGACCATTATTTGATTTTTGTAGCTCACTTGCATATTTTTCTTTATCAACTCATTATTTCATCCTCTTTTCCCCAGTTCTCACATATAAGTGATACGCCATCATCGGGCACCAAGTGGCTGGGATATTGTCTTTTTTTCCTCAAGGCTAATTTATAATCATGTTTTCTTTCTAGAAACTGTCTTTCTTTTTAATCATCTGCAACTAGTCCTTACACTTTTGCTATGTAATTTGATAGTGTTTGATATATTGCTGTAGTTATTTTAATAATAAAACCAAATTATTGTATGGCTAGTATCTCAGAAATATCCCTATGAGATGAAACTGAGCTAAAGTCTGTGTTATAATTAAGGACTTCAGGGCAAAAGGCTTAGATATGCAATTAACAGGTTGAAATGTGTAAAGGAAACCTCTGTAGTTTGAAAAGGGAGATTTGGGAGATTTGATTTTGACTTTCCTTCTGATCGTGTTAAAAGTGACCTTGAGATGTACGTTTTTCATGACAAATTTCAGGTTTATGTTCTTGTTGCAGATGTTGTCGCAACACCTTTGAGTTAAAAGTTCCTTGAAAATTTGAAGTGTTCTTAAAATGTAATTCCTGATATTTGTATGTGAAACAAAAAGCAAGCCTAAGCCAAATAGTTACTTAGGTAATGATCTGTGATCTGTCACACTCTGAAGGGAGCAGACCATTACAGAATCAAGCACATCATAATTTGATAAATTTAGCAATTCTTAATTTCCAGTCTAATGCAAAAACACTGATTTTCCTTAAGCCAACACTAGCTAATACCTAGGAGGGCAAGGATATGCTTTAAACCATTACACAGATTGCTTTCCTCCCATCTCTATTAATTTCCTACTTTCTATATTATTTCAGCATCTCAACTTGGTTCTCTGAACATTTGACCCTCTGCAACTTTCCTAATACAATTATCCATATTTACAATCTGTCAGACCTTTTTATTGTGTTATTTTATCCTTTTTCACAAACTATGAATGGCAATGAGGTTTTATTTTGTGGGCAGATTGCCTTAGACAGACAAATTGTCCACACCACTCACTAAGCAGGGAAAGATTCCAGGGTTTGTCTGGGCTTAGTATGAAGGAAAACCATGATCCATTAATGAAGGGTGCTTCAGGCGAGGGAATGGAACAAAACAACATGCATAACAGGGAATCCTCACTCTATGCTTCTATCTTCCCCACACGTTAGGATAAATGAGCATTGCCACACGCTGAAAATGACTCTATCCTGGTCTCTTCTACGTCTTCATTCTGAAATTGCTTTAGGCATTTCTCTAGCTGGCATAAACTTCCTGGTTGATCACTTCCCCACTCCCCAGTACAGCCATTATTCTAGTAATATCTCCCACTTTGCCTACTTCATTAGCTCAAGAATTCCTACCCATGTCTGTCATCAAAAAGACAACAAGTAAGTGTTGGCAAGGTTGTGGAGAAAGAGGAATCCTAGTGCACTGTTGGTGGGACATGTGAAGTGGTGTGGTCACTATGGAAAACAGTATGAAGATTCCTCAAAAAATTAAAAATAGAACTACTGTATAACCTAGCAATTCCACTACTGGGTATGTGTCCAAAGAAAATGAAAACACCAATTCAAAAAGATATATGCGTCCCTGTGTTCACTGCAACATTATTTATAATACCCAATATATGGTAGCAAACTAAATGTCCAACAGTGGATGAATGGATAAAGAAGATGTGGTGTATACATTTACAATGGAATACTACTCAGCCATAAAAAAGAATGAAAGCTTGCCATTTGCAACAGCATGGATGATTTAGCGGGTACTGTGGTAAGTGAAATAAGTCAGAAAAAGGCAAATACCATGTGATCTCACCTATATGTGGAATCTAAAAAACAAATCAAACGAAAAAACATAAAATGGAAACAGACTCATAGATACAGAGAACAAACTGGTGATTGCCAAAGGGGAGGGGTGGGGGAAATTGACGTAACAGTTGAAGGTAATTGAGAGGAGCAAACTTCCAGTCATAAGATAAATCATGGGGATGCAATGTACAGCATAGGGAATATAGTCAACAATATTGTAATAACTTCATATGGTGACAGATGGTTACTAGACTTATCAGGGGATCATTTCATAATGTTGACCCATTATGCAGTACACTTGTAATCAATATTGTATGTCAACTATACTTCAAGGAAAAAAAAAAGAATTCTTACCCAGCTTGTTCCCTATAGTTAGCAACTATATTGCCACCACTATTCTTAGTACTGCAAACCTCCTATAAACATTCTGGCATATACCCACCATACCAGCTCTGCACTTCCTTTATGTCTCTGTTGCTGATGCTATAGAACTTATTGCGCACTCTGAAATATAGATGCTCAGTCCTACTGAGCTTGCCCTCTGCATGTTGGCCTGGAAGCGACTTACTCCTTCTCCTATTTATTATTCATTTTCAGAATGATATTCTAGCTGTGAAAGCTTGGTCTTCCTCCTTCTGACATCCTCTCTTGGCATTTTCTCTCTCAGAGAGTTTATCCATTCTTATGTCTTCAGTAATGACCTCTGTAGATTTGACTGCCAATTCTATAAAGTTTGTCTCTCATAACAAATAAGAATTCCCTAGTGTAGTACTTGCATTCCTTGTGATCAGGCCCTAACCTGCATGGGTAATATTTTTTTCCATATTTTACAACTACACATCCCTCAGCCATTGTAACACACACACATTCATATTCATTTGAATGTGAATATTTGCATTCTAAACTCTAGCCCTAAATAGGCGATTTTCACTCACAGTCTTAGATGTAAGTTTATTCCTTTTATTCTGACAACAGACATCCCTTAAAACTATCTTTATCTAACTTGGCCTCTGAGACATTTGATGTTCTTGACCGTTTACGCTCCTCCTTCCTAAAATTCCTCTGTCTTTTCACATTTCTTTATTTCTCTAGTTGCTCCTTATCATAGGCTTTTACATATTACAGATCTCTACATTTTGGTCCTCAGCCTCTAGTTCTTCTTCTCCGTTTCTTTGACCTCCTTCGTGGTCAGAACCAAAAGGGATCATGAGAGGGAATGAGCCTGGGGGCAGGGTTTTGAGGAGAAGATGAAAGACCCTGTTAACTAACCTGCCATTGACCCTGCCCATCTGCTCTCAGCTGTCCCGCCTACTGGGAACCTCTGACCTACTCAGTTCCCTTATTTAACTCATGTTCTGCTTTATTCACCTATGCACAATTTCTGTAGTTTGCTTCTGATATAAAGATTTGATTTCTTACAGAAAAGAAGATTGAGTTTAAGAGAGTTTAAGAGAGTTCAAAGAACTGGAATTCAACTCACAGTTTGATTTTAGAGTTCAAACTCTTAAACACATAACCTATCTTACTCTCTTTCAGAGAAATATAAATACAGTTAGTTGGAAAGTCTCTTACTTCCTGAATTATTTTTATTCTATTAATTTTTCTGTTAGTAATGCAGGTGCACTTTGTGTAAGCACACACAATTTGCACTCAATCTTCGATCCTCACTTCTATCCAGAGGAAGTAATGCTTCCCTCTTCACCAGCACCAACAAATGAGTTCTGGTTTCTACACTCCTGTTCTGCAGTTACTTCATTCTGGCAATCAGCTGCTTCTCTTTTGACTTCTTTTTCTTTTTTCTTATCTATTTTCATTCATTTATTTGCTTATTGATTTATTTACTGAACTGTAGTTGATTTACAATGCGATAGTTTCAGGTGTACAGCAAAGTGTACTCAGTTATACATACATATATATATATACACCTTTTTCAGATTCTTTTCCATTATAGGTTATTACAAGATATTGAATATAGTTCCCTGTGCTATTCAGTAGGTCCTTGTTGGTTTTCTATTTTATATATAGTAGTGTGTATATTTTAATCCCAAACTCCTAATTTATCCCTCCCCCACCCCTTCCCCCTTCAGTAACCGTAAGTTTGTTTTCTATGTCTGTGAGTCTGTTTCTGTTTTATAAATAAATTCATCTGTATCATTTTTTTTAGATTCCACACATAAGCTATATCATATACTTGTCTTTTTCTGACTCACTTCACTTAGTATGATAATCTCTATGTCCATCTGTGTTGCTGCAAATGGTATTATTTCATTCTTTCTTATGGCTGAGTAATATTCCATTGTATGTATGTATATATATATATATATATACACACACATCTTCTTTATCCATTAATCTGTTGATGGACACTTAAGTTGCTTCCATGTCTTGGCTATTGTAAATAGTGCTGCAGTGAACATTGAGGTGCATGTATCTTTTTGAATGGGAGTTTTCTCCAGATATATGCCCAAGAATGGGATTGCTGGATCATATGGTAGCTCTATTTTTAGTATTTTAAGGAACATCCATACTGTTTTTCATAGTGGCTGCACCAATTTACATTCCCACCAACGGTATAGGGGGTTCCCTTTTCTCCATACCTTCTTGACTTCTTTCTCTTTATACATAAATTCTCCTGTAACAAAAAACTTCCTCCAGTCTTCCTATTGCTGTGAGATGTTTCAGTACCTTCACTGACAAGAATTTGTTAATGTGATCTCTTCTCCATTTGTCATGTTAAATCCCTCAATTCCTAACCACTCACTAAGCCATAGAAATCTGGCTTGCTCCATATAAGTTGGTACAGAAACATTCCTAATGACTGCATGTGGACAGATTTTAGGGGCACATGTAATTGTTTATTTACTGACCTTTTCTGAAACATTAGACATTTTGGGGCCTTCCTTAAAACTTTCCTCCCTTTTGTTTTATGAAACCTGTCCTTTTCCCTAAATTTCTTCTAATACCTTAAATTGATATTTGTGGTCTTTCATCCTCTTCTTAAAATTTATATTTCCTCAGATACAGTCCTGATTTCTCATGTTATTCTCTACACTGGTGATTCTCAGATTTTAACGTGCATTCAGGTCACTGGTAGACCTTCTTAAACCACAGTTGTGATCCAGGAGGTCAGGTTTTGCTTTTCTGTCAAGTTCCCAGGTGATATGAATGCTACTGGACAAAGGGCCGCATGTTAAGTAGTGAGAAGGTGATCGTAGAGAGGCAGCAGTGAGCAGTGGCTTGAAGCAGGATCTTAGTTCCCTGCCCAGGAATTGAACCTGGGTAGCCTGGATGGAAACCAGGACTCCTAGCCACCAGACGAGCAAGGGCAAATTTTCCCTGCTCTTGTCCCCATTGAAAAATTTATTTCTCAAGGAGGCAAAAAACTATAAAATCAGGTACAAAGTTTATTATTAGAGACATAGCACTACAACAAGTGGGAGAGCACACGGAGAAACACTTTGTTTAGTTTAGACAGAAGCAAGGCAGAGATGCACACCCTGGGAGGAAGGGTGTGGGCACCCTCCCTAAAGAGGAGGAGCTCAGTAAAGAGGCGGTTAAGTCGTTTACATAGGGAGTTCTTCCGGGTCTTTGTTTACCTGTGGCCAATTATCTGGTTTCTTTTTCCACACCTGACCTGGGCTAGGACCCTCCCCAACATGCGTGCGTAACTTTTTACCAAGATGGATTCTAGCCCAGAGGCCTGTGGTGTGGGGGCCTTGACATCACATATTATGGGGTGGTGCCCCCTCCTTTTTGATCCCCAGTGAGCCTTTCTGCGCATATGTAGTGTCTCCCTTGCCCCAAGGATGGGAAATATGTGACCTCTTGATCTTTTATTCAAACACGGCTTAGCCCCTCCCTGTTCCTGCCTTGACGACTGTTATCTTAAAATGTCCTCAGGAGACAAAGCCTGGCTAGTTACCCTGTTTCTGTTGCTAATTTCTATTTCAAAGTGCAAAGAGGAGGCTGGCTGTAAATATCTAACCTTGGGCCCATCTCTCTCCTGCCTCAAAGGGAGACATTTTACCTCTGTATTCATTTTCATCTCTGATAGCTACCAGGTCTATCTGTATCTTGGGCGTGTTTCCCAAGTACCATACCTCTGCCTACCTGACTTCTCTAATCGGATATTTTTCAGTATTTCAGATTCAAAATGGAAGTCACCATCCTCACAGCCAAGCAAGCTTCCCTGTTGTAGTAAATATACGTGTGAGTGATAATAATAGCGTCTAGAATTATCCAGGCTTCAACCCAATTTCTCATTTTACGCTTTGCTTACTTTTTCTTCTGGTCATTGGATCTGTAAATTATAGAAAGAAAGGAAGAATAAAATAATGCTGGGTCAGACAAACTTTGGAGTAGGTGCCTTTACATCTAATCTCTTTGATTATATTTTCTTTAGATGTTCCTCCCATTGTCCTGTAAAGTTAGTAGCTGTATTTGTATACTTTTCAATTTTGTAGTTATATATTGCTGACTTATTTTTTAATTTTAAAGTTTCCTTATCCAAACTACCCTGTCATTTTCACTCCTATATTAATTATACTTATTATTTTTTCTATATCATATTTTTCACGTTGATTTCAAACATCCCATTTGTCTAACTTGATGTTCTAGAGTTCCACATGCTTTTATTGATTAACATATATACTGAGTTTTTATAAGCCATATAATTTATTCTTAAATTTAAAAAATCATCTATATCCAATAAAAATATTTCACTCCAAAACTTTAGTGTTTATCCATATGTGAAATAATTTAAATTATAACCATTATAATATACATAATTACTCTCCATGTTTCGCATGTTTTTTCATAAATATTGTCACACATTTTAAAATAATTTTCACAGTGATTATTTACGGGCAGAATATGATTTAATGTTTTTATATTTACATAAGCCTGTGTTTCTTATTCAAATTAAATAAAACTTCAAACAATTTTATACCATTCTGACAATAATGAAACTAGCAGTATACTTCCAATAAATATTAATTTAAATTTTTATCAAATAATTTTGGATACAACTGAATATTATTAGTCTAAAACAAATCTTTAGTTTCCAAAGTTTGAGTACAACTTTTTTTTTTTTTGGTCACTTGAATATTGCATTGTATTAATAGAGATTTTTGTCAGCGATCTAAAAATATATTCCTGAGAAAATTGCTTAGAGATGCGTACCAAATATAAATATATTAAGACACAAACTACATTGAAGTGGGTGTTTTAGAAATGAGATCTGTGAAGAGGTTTATTAGAATGACATGTTGTTTACACTTTTCTCTAGGCATCTGATATTTATTTTAGCCTCTTTACTTAGGCTAAGATGAGGATAAATGAAGCAAGAAGGCCACAGTTATTGATGGTCCATCGAGTACACATGTTTACAGAGAATTTCCCTTTTCCAAGGCTCCTCATAAATCAATATCGAAGTTTATTTTATCATCCCTAAGTAAACTTTATTTTAGTGAACTGATAATCATTCATTGCTGAGCTCTTTTAACTGGTCAAGTTGACACAAAATATACCCTGCTCTTTTGTTCAACATTAATCGATGCACAGCCTTCTTCTTTGTATAAAAAAGAACTATGAATATTTACATGCGTTACCATGGTTCAAAGACCCGTTCTTTGATGTTTCTCCAAAAATAGAGCTAAGTTTAGAGATTCTCAGCTGTTCACCAGAAAAGTATCCCAGATGACTGGTTTCAGATACTTTATTGAAATCTCTGGTTTCTCTTATCCTTTCAGGCTTTATTTGCCTGGACAGCATAATGACTTGAGTCAGGTTCCCCCAGTTTCAGCTACCAAAAAGGTATAATTTATCCAAAGTTATAGTAACCCCTTCCCCATAAAAATACTTAAAAGAGTCTATATAATAATGTTATATATCACAAAAAATAAGAGAAGATTAGAGAGAAGAAATGATTGAATGATAAGCAGGGTTGGAATGCTGAATCATGACTAATACTTGCTTTCTGTAATATATTTGGTCCAACTCTACATTTGGTCTCTCAATTTCTTTTCTTCTTTTAAATATATCAGTGCTTCTTTACATTGACCAGTTCTTCTCCTTGAATGAATAACATCTTGTAACTCTTTGCCATGCTTATTCATTTATTTCTTTATTTCACAAATATTATTATATGCCTGTTATGTGTTACAGGCTATTTAGATGCCCCAAAAGAGAAAAGTCTCTGATTTCATTACTGCATTCTACCCAGGGAAGGTGGGTATTTAACAAATAAGCAAAGAAAATTATTAATTTGGATTAATAACAGTTGCTCTAAAGAGTATAAAACATAATAATCAGAGCATGGCAGTGGTATGTCAACTTCAGTGGCCAAATAGTTCTGGGAGATGATATCTGTACTGACTCCATCATTTGAAGATCAGGGGAAATGATATTTCAGGCAGAAGGAACACAAGTGCAAAGGCTCTGAGACTCACATGTTTAATGGGACTCTGGAGCCTTGTAAACAAGAGGAGAAGATGCAAGACATGAGTTAAGATAATTAGGAGGAAGCATGTTGGACTTTGTTAGCCAGGGTAAGGAATAAGATTTTTTTCTAAAAACGATGAGAGGTCTCTTCTTTTTTTTTTAATTAATTTTTATTGGAGTGTAATTGATTTACAATGTTGTGTTAGTTTCTACTGTACAGCAAAGTGAATCAGATATATGTATACATATATATGCTCTTTTTTGGATTCCTTCCCATTTAGGTCACCACAGAGCATTGAGTAGAGTTCCCCATGCTATACAGTATGTTCTCATTAGTTATCTATTTTATACATAGTACCAATAGTGTATATATGTCGATCCCTATATCCCAATTCATCCCACCCACCCCACCCTCTTACCCCCTTGGTATCCATATGTTTTTTCTCTACATCTATCTCTATTTCTGCTTTGCAAATAAGAACATCTGTACCATTTTTCTAGATTCTACACATATGTGTTAATATATGATATTTGTTTTTCTCTTTCTGACTTAATTCACTCTATATGACAGTCTCTAGGTCCATTCAAAAAAAAAAGAAAGAAGAGACACCAGAGAGCTCACCCTCTCTCTCTCTCTCTCTCTCTGTGTACTCACTAAGGAGAGGCCATCCCTGTGAGGACACAATGACAAGGCGGTTGTCTACAAGCCAGGAAGGGAGTTTTCATCAGAAACTGACCATGTTGACACTCTGATCTCCTATTTCCAGCCTCTAGAACTATGAGAAAATAAATTTCTGTTGTTTAAAAATAAATAAATAAAAATGAAAACGATGAGAAAACATTAAAAGATTTTAGGCTGAAGGTGATGTAATCTGATTCATATTTGGAAGCCTTCTCTCTGACTATCAGCTTGGATGCTATTGCCCCAGTCCGGGTGAAGAATGAGTGTGCTTCATGCCAGAGCTGTCACAATGGTGACATTGAGGAATTGTTAGATGAAGGATATGTGTTCATGGTAAAGCTGATGTGACTTGCAGACTTACTGAATGTAGAGTATAAGGGAGAAAGGGATGAATATGCCTACTTGGCTGGGCAGCTGTGTGGTACTGTTGCCATTAACTGAGGTGGAGAAGGCAAGCAAGAAAGAGTAGGAAGAAAAGCTTGAAAACCCATGGGACAGTTTGAGACCTGTTGTTTTGATCTGTAAAAGATGGATATAGTGATAACAGTGTGTGATCTTATCCATGATGAGTCACATTTTAAATCAAATAATCATTTATTTTAATTGTAACAGTTTACCCCCTTGAAAGTGCCCACTTCTCACTCAGTTTTTACAGATTGAACTGTAACAGAATTTAAAGCAGTTTATTCTGTGTACAGCGGATGTGAGGATTTTCTTTAAGGAAAGCGTCAACTTTCTCAAGAAAGTGGCTTAATAAGCTTGGTTAACAAGATGAGATGAGATGAGATTTGTGGAGCACGATGGTTGATTGATGTCAAACCTGGATAGTTCTGCATAGAACAGAAAGAGGTAGTTTTCCCAGAAGAAATAAGAGAGGAGTGGGAGAGGAAGAAAAATGCTGGGTTGACTGAAGGATACAGTGGAAGACCACTTGCTCTACCATGTCACCCTGTCTTTTTCTCCTAAATCTCAGGTAAAGCAATAAAACCAACAAAACCTTAGTTTATTGGTTGTGTATGTGTAAATGATTAAGAGGCAGGTAAGGTTGTAGAAGCATAAAGGCTCAGGTAAGCTAGAAATTAAGGAGTAAAGTCTTCCAAACATGGGGTGGACTTTGGGTTATCAGAACTCATAGAGTTAGGATTTTATTCAAATATAATCAAATCTCTATAAGACCAGAGATTTCCAGCTAATGAAATTATATATATATAAAATACACACATATATATATGTAAATATATACATAAATTCTCTTGAAAAGTTATAGTTCTCTTGCTAAGGAGAAAGAAGATATGAATTAGTATATAAATACATAGCAAATAAATCCCAGAGTTCTCACTTCATGTGGCTACTGTGTGTGTATGTTTTACATGCATTGTAGAAACTAGCATTTTCTTCTGTCCCTCAGGCTCTAGTGCCTGATATAGTACCAGGCATATAGGAGGTGCTAAGTAAATATTTACTGATAAATTTTAAAATATTTTAATGAATAATGTATACATAGAGAAACAGTTTATATCTGTTAAATATTTCTTAAAAAGTAGTCTGAAAGTCATTAAAATAACCTATTAAATCAATTTATTTGGAATTCCTTTTTTAATAAAACAAGGATCTCATGCAAGGAGCAATTACTAATTCTCCTATATAAACCTTAAGCAAAGAGAAGACTAAAAATCTATAAAATACTACCTCAATGAACCTATTTAAGATAGAATTTTTAGGAAAAATAAAATTAAAAATTATGCATAAGAATACTTTGAAAGTTACAGTGATGTTTTTCACTGAAATAAGAAAAAAAATCCTAAAATTCATATGGAATCACAAAAGACCTCAAATAGTCAAAGCAATCTCGAGAAAGAAGAAAAAAGCTGGAGGCATTACACTTCCTGATTTCAAACTAGATTACAAAGCTTTAGTATTCAAAACAGTATGATAGTGGCATAAAAATGGACATATAGACCAATGGAGCAGAATGGAGAGCGCAGAAATAAATCCATTCATATACAGTCAGCTAATCTTTGACAAGAGCACCAAAAACACACAATGGGGAAAAAAATAGCCTCTTCAATAAGTGGTGTTGAGAAAACTGGATATCCACATGCAAAAGAATGAACCTGGACAGCTATCTTACAGCACTGTCAAAAAATTAACTCAAAATGGATTAAAGACTTAAATGTCAGACTGAAACCATAAAACTCTGAGGTGAAAACATAGGGAAAAATCTCCTTGCCAATAATTTTTTGTATATGACACCAAATGCACAGAAAACTAAAGCAAAAATCAACATGTGGGACTACATCAAACTAAAAAGCTTCTGCATAGCAAAGGAAACAATCAACAAAATTTTAAAAATCTGTGGAATAGGAGAAAATACCTACATACCATATAACTGATAAGGGATTGATATCCAAAATGTATAAGGAACTAATACAACTCAACAACAATTCTGATTTAAAAAATAGAGGGCTCAAATAGATATTTTTCCAAAGAAAATGTACAGATGGCCAACAGGTATGTGAAAAGGTGTTCTATCATTAATCATCAGGGAAATGAAAATCAAAACCACAATAGGATATCACTTCTCACCAACTAATGAAAGGATCATGCATATATGGTATAGTAAAGGTATATTATTCAGTCATGAAAAAACTTTAAAAGCTCTCTTCTGGTTGTCCTCAGATGTCCAAGAAAATTGTTATGGACCAAATTGTGTCCCCCCCACCAAATTCAGATGTTGAAACCCTAACCCCAGTATCTCATAATGTGACTGCCTTTGGAGATAAGGCCTTTTAAAGAGCTAGTTAAGTTAAAATGAGATAATTAGGATGGACCTTAATCCAATCTGGCTAGTGTCCTTATAAGAAGAGGAGATTAGGACAAAAAAAGAGACGCCAGGATACATGCACACAGAGAAAAGGCCATGTAGGGACACAGCAAGAAGATGGTCATCTGCAAGCCAAGGAGAGAGACCTCAGGAGAAATCAAACTGCCAACACCTTGATTTTAGACTTCCAGTCTCCAGAAATGTGGGAAATAAATTTCTACGTTTAAGCCATCCAGTCTGTGGTATTTTGTTATGGCAGCCCTAGAAAACGAATACAGTAAGAATGTGAAAATGCCACAGTGGAATTTGCTTCCATTGTTTTGCGAGAACAGTGGGACGGAGAGTGGTGGAGACCAAGTAGCAACGTTAAGGTGGCACAAGGTAACAACAAGGTGGCTGCATTTACCACATAAACCATAATAAAACAGAGTGGTAATCCGGGGATTCTTGCCCACAGCGTCTGTGATGGTGGCAAATCGATCATGCTGTTTTTAGAAATAAAACAGGTGGCACATTAAGGTACTGCTTGATCTACCTAAGTTGTAAAATTCTAGGTCAGCTAAGCAGAAATTGACTCAAGTAACTGTACTAGGGATTTACTGCCTCTTACCCAGGTCTCAGAGCCCCTTGATTGACAGGGAGTCCAGATCCTTTTAAGAAATCTCCCTGAAAGCATAGCCACAAGTAAATCTCCTTCTAAGACTTTAGTGGAGGGAATTGAAACAGCTTACCAGGAGAACTGTGCATGAGAGAAATGAAAATGTTCAGAAGTTTTGGGAGTTATTAAACACCAGCACGGAACTGACTAAAATGCCACTGGAGTGCACAGGTCAAAGTGGGGCCCATGAAAGTCAGGTGATGGTAAAGGAGTCTGGACTTACATCAGTCTCACGGTGGGTCCAGGAGGACTGTAGATCCATTCTGTGGCTATTTCCCAAGTCCAGAATTTATAGCAGGACTATTCTTTATGGTTGTGTATATTTTTTTAGAAGGTTTTTTTTTTTTTCTTTTGGCTGCGTTGGGTCTTTGTTGCTGCGCGCAGGCTTTCTCTAGTTGCGGCGAGCAGAGGCTACTCTTCGTTGTGGTGCATGGGCTTCCTCATTGCAGTGGCTTCTCTTGTTGTGGAGCACGGGCTCTAGGCGCACAGGCTCAGTAGTTGTGACGCACGGGCTTAGTTGCTCCGCGGCATGTTGTATCTTCCCGTACCAGGGCTCGAACCCATGTCCCCGTCGTTGGCAGGTGGATTCTTAACCACTGCGCCACCAGGGAAGTCCCTATGGCTGTGTCTTTTAAAATTTATCCATATACTTCTGTCTTTTTTTATTATATAACATAATTTGAAACTATGTTGCTAAGTGCATTCATGTTTATTTGATAAGAGCTGTTAATTAGGAAGGGCCAAATAAAAGAAACCTTTGGAATGTCCTCTCCCCTATGCCCCGACCAAAACTGTACTTGCAAAGCAAACCACATCTTTGGGGGAATTGCAGAGGTTAGTGCCACTGTCAAAGGGCTGAAAGATAAAGGGTATTGACTCCTCTCCCATCTGAATTCACCTGCCTGTTTGAGTAAACACTGCTGCAGTCTGGGAATCAAACAATTCTGTTGTCAATTGCTTAATAACCAGACCGAGGGGAGGGGAGCCAGCCTAGCTTTCTTTTCTAATCACCCAGACATGGACCTAGGCCCTCACTGCTCTTTATAAGGTTTCATGTGCACTTTGAGGATACCCAGAACAGCTCCGTCTTCTTTGAAGCTTGCTTGTGTGCACATTTTAGGCTCTGCTTCTCTCTTTGTCAATCAGATCCTGTCTGCTTTCCTTCATTAAGTTTCCTCAAAGGTTATATTTTACTGTTACTTTCTCTTAATTTTTATTGCAATTATGGATTTATTAATTCATTGGTCAGTTCTAGGTATTTGCAGTAGGAAGGTAAGGTGGAAACGAAAGCTCTGTCTGCCTCTGATTAGGAAATTTCTCCCTAATTTTTTCTTTAGTGTATATGTTTACTAACTTAGGCCACATGTGCATTGAATTATGAGTATTTTCTTCATAACATTAATTTTCAGTGATAGAATAGCAAATGTTTAAATAGACATATCGGGGTTCCCTGGTGGCGCAGTAGTTGAGAGTCAGCCTGCCGATGCAGGGGACACGGGTTCGTGCCCCGGTCCGGGAAGATCCCACATGCCGTGGAGCGGCTGGGCCCGTGAGCCATGGCCGCTGAGCCTGTGCGTCCGGAGCCTGTGCTCCGCAACGGGAGAGGCCACAACAGTGAGAGGCCCGTGTACCGCTAAATAAATAAAAATAGACATACCAATGCATTTAATCATAATGTTGTCATTGGAAATTTAGATTGTTTTTAAATCGTTACTATTTTAATGGTTCTAAAATGAACATTTTCCTTTAAAACGATTTCTCACATTTATGATTATTTCTTTAGGAGAGATTCTTAAAAGAGAAATCGTTTTAACAAACTGTCTGAATCTTTTAAGACTCTTGTTGCATATTGCCACATTGATTTCCAGAAAGTGTGAACCCAGATTTCTGATTAACTAGCTGTATATACAAATATCCATCTACATTTCTTGCTAGCATTTGAGATTATGCTAGAATTTTTAAAACATGAACCAGATGGAGTTTTAAAAATACATTCTTTATTTTTTAACAATTCTATACTGAGCAACTATTATGAACCAGACCGTGTTCTAGGTGTTGGGGTTACAGTGAGGAACAAGGTAGGCTTGCCCTTAGGCTCTCATGGAGTTTACTTTCTCGGTGCAAAAGGGCACGGGGGAGGAACATAGACAATTAAAAGAGTAAGTAAGTTAATAATATAACTTAGAAGTGATCCCATAGTATGGAGAAAAATAAAGGGAAAAAGGGAATGGCAGTGCAGTTGTCATTATTGCTACTTATCAAATACTTTTAAACCTCTAACTAATTCTAGAAATCTATGGTTAACTGGAGCCATTTGAACAGTTCTGCTCAATAAGTTTTGAATCAAAGTGACCTGTGTCATTTTTGAGCTAGAGTATTCAATAGTCAGTGAGAACCACAGAAAAGCCCTCTTTTTCTGGCAAAGTCATTGTACCACCTTAGGTCTGGTCTGAAGGTACTGAGAGTCGTAAGCAGAGCCCTCACCCGACCTATGGTTGACATACAGCAAGAATAAGAAATTAATCACCATGATTTTAAGCTTCTGGAATTTTAGGGTTGTTTTAACATAAAGGCAGTATGATATATTTTGTTGCTTTGTAATCATTGCATTTAATGTTTATTACTGACAATGAGCAGTATTTTTTATTAGTTATCAACCTGTGTTTCCTCTTCTAGGAATTGTCCACATCCTTTGCTCATTAATTTTTTTCTCATGAGCATTGGTGTTTTTCTTGTAGCTATAAGAGCAATTTATGGATCAAAGATTTCGACTCTGTAACATGCATTAAACATCATTTTCAAGTTTATTACCTTTCTGTTAATTTTGTTTAATTGAAATACTTTTATAATTGGGACTTTATAGTTCTGAAAATATTTCTTAGCAATCCCCAATTAACTTTTGAATATATATGTTGACATGTATAACACATATAGATAGATTTGAAATCTAAGGTAGGATATCTACAAAGGGACTAAAGTAACCGGAGGGCTTGTGAAAAGAAAACATGGCATGAAGGGCTCAGTCTCTCATAAGAAAATAGAAAAACCCTCATTTACTGAAATGGACTCACTGGCAATCACTCAGCATGAACCCAGAGCCTCACAGAATTCTCTCTGTCAGTGCTAAGAGCCAAGATATCATCTGTTTCCAAATGCCTCTGAGATAAACCTGCTTACCATCGGCAGCTCGGCTAAATACAGTTTTGTTATGTGGCTGTGCCTTGATTTACATAATCTTTAGGGGATAACTTTGCTCCATCTCCCGCCATTCCTAGATTTTGAGGGAGGAAAAGTAATGGGCTTGAGTATTTTTGTTGCATGGTGTCAAATTTTGTCTATAAAAAGAGAAAAAGGGAGCTTCCCTGGTGGTGCAGTGGTTGAGAGTCCGCCTGCTGATGCAGGGGACACGGGTTCATGCCCCGGTCCGGGAAGATCCCACATGCCGTGGAGCGGCTGGGCCCGTGAGCCGTGGCCACTGAGCCTGCACGTCCGGAGCCTGTGCTCCGCAATGGGAGAGGCCACAACAGTGAGTGTCCCGTGTACCGCAAAAAAAAAAAAAAAAAGAGAAAAAGGAAATGAAATTATTCATTGAGATCACCATGTATCCTAAATGAATATTAACTTGTCTGTGGGAAAATAAACCAAAGTAATAACTAAAAACTTTAATACAACCACACTGCAGTTAAAAGCAAGGGAGCTTACAATGAAGTAGTCATGGGTAGGTAATATTGAGGTGCAATATCCTTTTTGTTCTTATTTTAACTTTTGGTTTTGCTTATTTATTTTTGTTTTCACAAAGTGGTCTATCAAGCACTGAGTCAATTTTCTAGTGTTTGGCAACTGCTTAAAATACCTGAGCATCTTACATCATTGTTCTTGGGCCTTTGACAGGATTACTCACTACTGCGTCATACTATGTTATTCTTATTTATTTATTTATTTTTGGTTGCATTGGGTCTTCATTGCTGTGCGAGGGCTTCTCTCTAGTTGTGGTGAGCAAGGACTACTCTTTGTTGCAGTGTGTGTGCTTCTCATTATGGTGGCTTCTCTTGTTGTGGGGCACGGGCTCTAGGCATGCAGGTTTCAGTAGGTGTGGCTCATGGGCTCAGTAGTTGTGGCTCGCAGGCACTAGAGCGCAGGCTCAGTAGTGGTGGTGCACGGGCTTAGTTGCTCTGTGGCATGTGGAATCTTCCCGGAGCCGGAATCGAACCTGTGTCCCCTGCATTGGTAGGCGGATTCTTAACCACTGTGCCACCAGGGAAGTCTCTATGTTATTCTTAGTTTGTATTCAGAAAAGAAAATGGAGCCCCCAAGCACATCATCTACTCCAGAGCAGCAGGGACTTTATCTGTCATCCTTTATCTGTGTGGGCGCACGTGTCTCCTTATCATAATCTATCAAGTATAAGTGCTTCACCCATAATAGGGGCTCGATACACGTTTATTAAGTTAATAAGAAAACCATTTAAGGTGGAAATTTTAATTTTGAGAATTTTTACTAAGGATAAGAATGTCTCCAAGGTATTTTGTTTTAGAATCAGTAACCTCTGCCCTGAATAAACATAGAAATGGAGATGGAATCAGTGGAACAAACTTAATTCCCTGATAGTTCTTGAAAAGCCTCTGTGAACACAAAACTACTCTGTGTAGAGAATGGCAACAGGCACACATACACCCCAGACACACCGTATCCATGTTCATGAAGAGATTAGGAAATCTTTGAGTGTAATGACAGTGTTACTTTCGGAACTGTCTCCCCCAGCTCCTACATCCTTACTCTGTTGTAGGAGCTGGCCTATTGTTGATGAGGAAAGAAAACAATGAGTGCATGTGGAAATCAGAGTAATGAATTAATCCTACCCAGAACCGTGCATTGTGTGTGTGTGTGTGTGTGTGTGTGTGTGTGTGTGTGTATGAGAGAGACAGAGAGAGAGAGAGAGGGAAAATGAATGAGATACTCATTATAAGGGGTGCAGTTTCCTCTAATGACATATGAATTATACTTTCCTGACGAAATAACAAAAGCCTGACTTTCCCCTTCATAAAAGGAAGGAGAGAAACTTAGACATAGCATTTCTTTCCTTGTATTCTTTCTTGAATATATTCATTGGATTAGGTGAGGGGGATGTTCATAAAAGAACAGTTTGAATCTTGATAGCCAGCAGTAGGTGTTCAAATAACATTGCCACAAAAAGAAGGTAATCCTTTTTGAGAAAGCATATTTGCAAATTCTCCCTCCAGTTTCACATTCCATGCACTTTGGGGTTAATAAAGGTTCATACCATTCACTTTCAATAACAAGGTGTATGTGAAAAATATATATGAGTTAAAAAGTCTGTACTGTCAGTTCTTTTCTTCATATAGTCTCCTTTATCTTACTTTTTCCTCTCTGCTCCTGGTAATTCTGAAATTTGTTTGTCTATCTCTTATTTGCTGAGAAAGAAAAAATAAGCATGGATTTATGAACTCTTCCAAAAATATGCATAAATTTTATATTTTCCCTAAACCAATACCTACAACTTAAAAAAAATCATAATGGCTTCAAAAGCATTGTCAGAAACTATAAATTTAAAAGTAATTTTAGGTTTTTCTACATTCAGAGTAAGGTAGTTACCTTCTTATTAGCTTGACTTAGATATATTTTTTGAGGTCAATTCAATTAAAAACAAATGACAACAAATCAAAAACAAGAGGAGAAGGGGTAATAGAAGGAAGGGAAGATAAGGAGGTAGAGGAAAAAGAAGAAATCCTTAGAAATGTGTTCTTAAATGTGTTTTCTTGTCTTCATAATTTCTGTCATCTATAAAGGTTTGATATAAGTGCCATCTAAAAAATGTACTCCCTTTCAAACTGCACCCCCAAAGAAGCAGGCATTCTAAGATATTCACATGGGATGGAATATTCTAAATATTTTATTAAAACTCTTTTAGACTAGAAACTAACAAAAAGATTAAATAAATAAAATAAAATAAAAAAACGTTTAGACTGAAAATGATGACAAGGAACACTAGATGTTACTTTTCTGGAATTGGTGAAATTTTATAGGAAAAGAGTTAAATTTAAATCTTTACAATTAATCAGAAAAATAGCAAGTATATGACCACTCGGAAATTAGATTTCTACTATTTTTTTAGAAAGAAAACTATGAAAAGTATTTCAATATTCCTTCAGTCTTACTTTTCCCACTGATACATTTCCAAAATATCTGCTGTCTTGATTGATACATGTGACCTCAGCTGTTTAAGTAGCCAATTACATGGAGCACTTCTGCTATTGCTGTTAGAATTCTATGCACTCTACACTAAATGGCATTTGGTTGCCCATTAAATGGCATTTGGCTTTAAAAGCCAGAAAATGTTTCCAGTAAATCTCTCTTAAGTTTCTCTATAGGCAACTTTCTAAGCTGGATTTTTTGGCCCAGACTAGAGATAAAATTCTTTAGTTCTTTCTAACCTTTCTGACTGCTTGTCAATCAGGATATAATATTCCTAAGTTTAAAACACAAAATCCATATTTTTGATTTGTGAAAAGGGTGGTTAATCATATTTCAAAGAACATAATACAAATTAAATAGTGGGAAAAGAAGGAGAATCAATTTAACTGCAGGACTATGGCTTCTTAAAAACATAAATAGGAGTTATTTGAAATTTCAAGTATCTCTATCATTCAGATGTGGCTAATGAGATAGCTTACAGTAGCTGTGTATTAAATAGTTTAAGATATTAAAAGTGTCATGCCTGGGGCAAATGGAAAAAAATGCCCCCCTGTATTCACTTATCCAAATATCCTCTTATATTTTGAACCAATGGGTAAAAATTAATAAAGACTTACAATAAAAATAAAACTATATATAAACCCTATGGTTGTGTAATTTGTTAGCATGTCATTGTCAAGCCTCATAAATCCCCCTGGAGGGGAACCTGGAGGGACAAGGAAGATGTAGGGGCTCTGGGCCCAGGAAAGAACTGCTCTCACTGCATAGTAGGGTCTAAGCAACAACAGCACACTATATTTAAAATTTCGATATTTGGTTCCTCGTGGAAGTTTTTTGCATTATTTTTGATTTTTTGAAATATCATGTTAGGTATTATATATCTTGACTATTGGGTTTTCTAGCACTCCCTTAATTTTGTTCCTGAGATAAATGCCTCATTCACTTCACCCTGAAGAATGCTAAAGCTCAAGCAAAAATTGTATCCTTAGGAGAGCCTTGAAGAATTAGAATAAATAGAGGAGATATCAGACAACAAGAGAAAATATTTGGGGCCCACATCCATCGCTGTTGTGTGTACAGCAGGGCCATCCTCTCACTGGTGATTTAATCAGGAGAGTTTCTAAAATGCTTGAGCAGGTCAAGGACTGACATTAACTTGTCAGTCAATCCCCAAAGTCCTGAATTCCTACATTTAGTTTTCTGCCGCTAAAGGAAACTTGACTATAAAGGAACTTTGTTCTACCATGAGATCCTACACTTAAGTATTTTCTGAAGTTAACTGACTGATGAGAATTCTTAATCTCATCCTCTATGGATTCCCATGATAAAGGATTCAATTTAATCTTGCCTTAAGGATAGAGGCTGTTTAACTCTCTTTTCTCAAGTGAGAGAAATTAAAGCTTTAATGTCAATGCAGAACCAAATTAGCAGGAATGTATCCCCACATTCTGTCACTTATTCACTCTGATAGCTCCCTGAGCACACAGCCACTTGTCCTCTGTGTCATCTAACTGCTCCCCTCTTGTACTGTGTATTCAAACAAACCTGCAAAGGGACTAGAGGGATGCTGGTATCTTTTCCTCTGATAATGGATAATTGAGCTCAATATCATTTTATCACCAGCTCCTGTGATTTCCAAATAGCCTTAACAGGTTGCACTGTATAAAATCGAGCTGGGAATGATTCTTTTGAAAATTAGCATGTTCAGTCAAAATCCAGCCGGCTTTCCTTTTTCAAAGCATCTGTTGTCATTTCAAATTCATGAACCACTTCGGCACTGTCTGTGACATCAACTGGCTTTTGAGCGCTCAGTTCCTAGTATAGCACAATATGTGTTCTACTGAATGTTCGTAAAAGGCAATATCTTTGATGGCTTATCAAAGTGTTTTGATTAAGCTATTTTTCAGAATCATTTTTGTGGTAAGCTTTGGGTTTCAGCCTAGGAAGATCCATTCATCTGAAAGAAATGGGGAAATATAGTTAGGCAGATACAAGCCTTACAGCTTTTGTTCTGCCCTTCAATAAACAAGACTTATCCTTAAAAGTTAAGGATACGATGGACTAAAGATCCAGTGTCTCGGTCAGTTGTATTTGTATACCCTCCTCAACAGATCCAAGTTCTGCAGTTAAAATTCATGAACAGAAATTCTTCATATGCAAGTAGTCACTTAAGAGATTAAAAATGAAGAATTTATGTAAACAGTATCTTTTTTGCTCACTTAATTTATGAAAATTTTTACCTAGAAAAGAGGGACCCCCTATAACATAGATGAGTGCTTCTCAAACTTTAGCGTATTTAACAAACACCAGATCTGCTTGTTAAAAATACAGATTTCCCAGCTTCATCACACAGAGATTTTGATTGTTTTTCAGTAGACTTAGACTCAGCCTTGGAACATACATGTCAGCTGACTATGATCCAGTTAGTCCAAGGATCTCAATTTGAAGATAAATTAAACACATTTTGATAATGACACTTGGCACATAGAAGAACTCAACAACATAGGTCCTTTTCTGCCCTTTTTTAAATTGCAGTTTTCAGTTATGCTACCTTGAAGGCAACATGCTAAAATTGATAACCCCAAAATTCTAATTTCCAATTATACATTGAAGTTATTCTTTTTTTCAGGAAAAAAACTTTTTTTTTTTTTACAAAGACTAAGCTTGATTTAAATTTTTCTTGTGGAAATATTTTGCTATACAGTCCTCAAGTTTCAAATTAATGTCAAGGGGAAAATAAAATGCAAGTATGACAAAAAATTATTTCCGGCAACTCTCTTTCTAGAATGTGTCTATTCCCTAGAGTGAACAACACCTATAGTAGAAAATCAATTTCTGTTCTTACAAAGATAAGTCTAAATTGGTAAATGCTCATAAAACCTTAGCCTGAAATAAACTAAGCCTAAAGAAACTGAGTTATAGTCAAAGAAGAATTCAGTTAATTTTTTAAAAACCATGCGTAAACAATACACTACTTCTGCATTTTCTCCAATCATACTCTATGCAACTAATGTAGACCTCCTTTGTAATAGTTAAAAATGAGAATTTCTGATTAAAATGAAAACAAGATTTAATAAATAAATAAAACAAGGTTAAAATAAAAAAAGATTTAATATGAATCCATATGCATTTACCTTGGCCTCAGAATGTCAGGAAAGAGCACACATTACTAAAGTATATAGTGTTTTGATTTGCATTTCTCTAATAATTAGTGATGTTGAGCATCTTTTCATGTGCCTCTTGGTCATCTGTATGTCTTCTTTGGTGAAGTGCCTATTTAGGTCTTCTGCTCATTTGTAATTGGGTTATTTGTTTTTTTGATACTGAGCTCCACGAGTTGTTTATATATTTTGGAGATTAATCCTTTGTCCATTGTTTCATCTGCAAATATTTTCTCCCATTCTGAGGATTGTCTTTTTGTCTTGTTTATGGTTTCCTTTGCTGTGCAAAAGCTTTTAAGTTTCATTAGGTCCAATTTGTTTATTTTTATTACTCTAGGAGGTGGGTCAAAAAAGATCTGTGGTTTTTGTCAAAGAGTGTTTTTCCTATATTTCCCTCTAAGAGTTTTATAGTGTCCAGTCTTACATTTAGGTCTTTAATCCATCTGGAGTTTATTTTTGTGTATTGTGTTAGGTAGTATTCTAATTCATTCTTTTACATGTAGCTGTCCAGTTTTCCCAGCACCACTTATTGAAGAGAGTGTCTTTTCTCCATTGTATGTTCTTGCCTCCTTTGTCATAAATTAGGTGATCATATGTGCATGGGTTTGTCTCTGGGCTTTCTATCCTGTGCCATTGATCTATATTTCTGTTTTTGTGGCAGTACCATACTGTCTTGATTACTATGGCTTTGTAGTATAGTTTGAAGTCAGGAAGTCTGATTCCTCCAGCTTCATTTTTCTTTCTCAAGATTGCTTTCACAGCCACTATGGAGAACAGTATTAAGTTTCCTTAAAAAAAACTAAAAATAAAACTACCATATGACCCAGCAATCCCACTGCTGGGCATATACTCTGAGAAAAACGTAATTCAAAAAGAGACATGTACCACAGTGTTCATTGCAGCACTATTTACAGTAGCCAGGACATGGAAGCAACCTAAATGTCCATCGACAAATGAATGGATAAAGAAGATGTGGCATGTATATACAATGGAATATTACTCAGAAATAAAAAGAAACAAAATTGAGTTATTTGTAGTGTAGTGAGGTGGATGGACCTAGAGTCTGCCATACAGGGTGAAGTACGCCAGAAAGAGAAAAACAAATACCGTATGCTAACACATTTATATGGAATCTTAAAAAATGGTACTGCGGAACCGAGTGGCAGGGCAGGAATAAAGGCACAGACATAGAGAACGGACTTGAGGACATGGTCGGGGGGAGGGGAAGCTGGGGCAAAGTGACAGTAGCATTGATATATATATACACTACCAAATGTAAAATAGATAGCTAGTGGGAAGCAGCAGCATAGCACAGGGAGATCAGCTCGGTGCTTTGAGACGACCTAGATGGGTGGGATAGGGAGGGTAGGAGGAAGATGCAAGAGGGATGGGATATGGGGATATATGTAGGCATATGTCTGATTCACTCTGTTGTACAACAGAAACTAGCACAGCATTGTGAAGCAATTATATGCCAATAAAGATGCATAAAACAATGTATATAGTGTTGATATATCTTCCAGCCTTTTACAGGAAGTAAAGAACCTGTCTGTGTGTTAGGAAAAATGATGTTTTTATATAAATGGATGTAAAATTTTTCCATGTGATCTATCTATGTTCTGTGAATCTGTATATGTTATATGGTCCAATCAAGAGATCGTCTCCGCCTGGAATTGACCCTTGTTATATTTATTGCCAGCACAATGGCCCCTTGTACCTGCCTTGTGGATGATTTCTGTTGACTCTGAAATATCCTTAGAATGCCTTGCTGACCAAATCAATACGTGATGTATTTTAAGTATGTCTACATGTTTTCAGTGCTGCTTAAGATCTACAACTTTGGAATCCTGGGCCTAACACAGCAGCCCATATTATGTGTGCAGTTTGGGTAGATATGCTTTAAAAACAGAGATGGTCACCTAGAATTGTGAGATTTCAGAGTCACAGGGATGTGACTATGCAAATAAGGGATCCACTGCCATTGGATTTCTGAAATCTCATCAGTATATATTCATTCCTTTGGGACACTCCCTTTCTTTTTTTGTTTTTATTTTAAGGACAAAATACAAATACCACTAGGAATAACACATTTTTCACGTTATAAATGACAGTCTGAGTTAAGTATTTAGAGTTTTCTTTTTTCCCGAGAGCAATTTTCCATAGGTGAGTTGAAAAAGCCTTTGAAATTGACATCTCTCGTGAGATGTGTGTATACACACGCATGTGTCTGTAGGAGCATGAGTGGGGAAGTGTAGATTTGGGAAGGATCTCCCCAAAAGTATGGGTAGTCTGGGGAATATTAGAATCATGCTACATTTTATTACTTAATAACTTAGTGTAGGGTTTGCACTGTATATTATGTGCACTTTTAGGTTAGTATGAGACTGACATTTAGAAGCATTCTATCTAAAAAACCTAATAATGTTTGCCAGCTGACTTGGTTAATGCCCTGTCACTGACTTTTACTGCAGAGAAATGATTTTAATAAAATGCATTTACAGGCAGAGAAGCACACTGTGTCTGTCCAGGGAGGGGTAGTGGTGTTTCGCTGGGTTCACCTGTGAAGTGTGTTTGTCTCCAGTCAGCATGCGGTGTCACCAGATCATTAATTGGGTGGGCTCACTAGTCACAGGCTGTTTCTGTCATCACTTGGGAATTTAAATGCCTGGTGTATAACTTAAAATTAACTTTTGGTACAGCTAACCACTTCCTATTTCTTTATTTCATTTCAGCACAATTGCCAAATACAATACAGATTTTCTTTCATTCTTCCAATAAAGTATATATACAGAAAAATAACATTTTTAGATTTTATTTTTATTTACGTGTTAGATTTTTATTTAAAACAATTCTGAAACATTTTGCAATAAGAAAGAAGCGTGATTGTTCACAAAGATGGGCAATGACATTGAAGGATCAGAAGAGAGAGGTAAAAGGTTACTAAAGTGGGGGAGAGTAGCATAAAATAAATGATCTCTCGTTTTTCCTCTTTATCTCTCTCTTTTTAATTTTCTTTTTGTTTTGAGTACCATGCCTGCAATGAAAATGTTTGGCTGTTTAAAAGGCTCTTTTTTTTGGGGGGGGGCTGTGTGTTGGGTCTTTGTTGCTGTGTGAGGGCTTTCTCTAGTTGCAGTGATGGGGGGCTACTCTTTGTTGCAGTGCGCGGGCTTCTCACTGTGGTGGCTTCTCTTGTTGCAGAGCATGGGCTCTAGGCACACATGCTTTGGTAGTTGCTCAGTAGCTGTGGCTCGTGGGCTCTAGAGCGCAGGCTCAGTAGTTGTGGCACAGGGGCTTAGTTGCTCCACAGCATGTGGGATCTTCCTGGACCAGGGATCGAACCCATGTCCCCTGCATTGGCAGGCAGCTTCTTAATCACTACACCACCAGGGAAGTCCCTAAAAGGCTCTTTTAAATGTTCAGGATTTCTTTTCATCTATTTTTATTTAGAGTTTTCACAAGGTGGTGAAATAAAAATATTCAGGCGTCAAATGACAGGTGCAGACCCTATGCACAGGGCAGGGCGAGGACTAAGAGAATGGCCGACGGTCCATTCAGGAAAGCTTCCTACCCAGCCCTCTCAGACACAACAGATGCTTGTCAACTTGAACTCCCCTCTGCTTTCCTGTGACAGACTTCCCTTGGCCTGTTTGCTTGGTGAGGCCATTGCTTTGTTTTGTTTACATATCAATTACTCTTGGAAAAATAGTGCTGTGTGGGTGTCTCTCTCTCAAGAGACTTACCTTTTCCCCTAAATCTGGGATTGTCACCCACTTTTCTATTATGTTGCTGTTTTACTGAGAGATTCATTTATTCTAAAGTGATTTTTACATTAACCCATCCAAATATGCCTATGATGTGCTTAAACCATAAAAAAGGAGGTTTAAGGTAAGGGAAAAAGTATTCCCTTGAATGATTGGCAGATGACATTTTCTAGATCATTAGCATCTACAGCTATGTATCGGGGTTCGTGGACTACTGGAAAATGCATTTAATTCAAATGAGGAATGTTTTGTGGTGTTTAAGAATGGGGGCTCTAAAGCCAGAATACCAAATTCAAATCCCTTAGGATCAAATCTTTGTGATTTTGGCAAGTTACTTGACTTCTCCATGTGTACACCTTTTTTTTTTCTAACCCTTACAAAGAAAGAATAATAATAATACTTAAGTTATAAGATTGTTTTAAAAACTGAATGAATAGGGCTTCCCTGGTGGCGCAGTGGTTGAGAGTCCGCCTGCTGATGCAGGGGACATGGGTTCGTGCCCCGGTCCGGGAAGATCCCACATGCCGCAGAGCGGCTGGGCCCGTGAGCCATGGCCGCTGAGCCTGCGTGTCCGGAGCCTGTTGCTCCGCAACGGGAGAGGCCACAATGGTGAGAGAGGCCCGCGTACCGCAAAAAAAAAAAAAAAAAAAAACTGAATGAATAGATACACGTATATGTATAACAATCAGTTTGCTGTGCACCTGAAACTAACACAACATTGTAAATCAATTATACTCCAATATAAAATAAAAATTAAAAAAAAAACAAAACTAAATGATGCAATACCTGTAAAATATTTAGAAGAGTGCTTATATGTTAGATTCCTACTACTGCTGTAACAAATTACCACAAACTTAGTGACTTTAAACAACACAAATTTATTATCTTAGAGTTCTGCAGTTCAGAAGTTGGAAATGTGTCTTATTGCACTAAAATCAGATGACCCCAGACTCTAGGAAGAGTCTGTTTCCTTGCTGTATTACGGCTTCTAGAGGCTGCTGGCATCCCTGGCTCCTGGCCCCTTCCATCTTCAAAGCTGGCAATGGCTGGTCTTGCCTCTCTCATATCATGTCACCGACTTCTGCCTCCCTCTTTCAGAGTTAAAAGGCCCTTGTGATTACAGTGGGCCCAACCAGATAATCCAGGATAACCTCCTAATTTTAAAGTCAGCTGATTAGCAATCCTAATGCCATCTTCAACCTTAATTCCCAGTTGCTACGTAACCTAACACAAACGCCAAGGATTAGGACATGGGCATCTTTGGAGGGGCCGTTATTCTGCCTAACACAGCCTGATACATAGTAGGTATTTCAATATGTCAACTATTATTGTAACATTTTTGAGAATAAATATATGTGGATTTTTCTGTTAAGGGGGGTTAACTTCAATAAACACCTACTATTCAAAAATGGATAAAGAAATCATTATTTGTAGAAGTGAAGTACATGAGTTGGAAAATAATGTATTTGCATTGAGATGAATACTGAAGAGTGAATGGTCAGAATAAATCTTCATGTATTATATATGACTTTACTAGATATGAAGTCATTTTTCTTCTCTAGAAGTACTTTTTTAATTGGAAAAAAATTAAATGCATGTGTTTTCAGTCCAATTCTGAACATGCCATTGTATACCCAATGGATGAGAAGTTGATAAAAATTATTGAGCTCTGTGGAGAAGTACATCCATATCTGCTTTGTTAAATTCCAGAACAAAAAAGTCACTCATAGTAAATGAGAAAGAGGAACTAACCCAAGGGTCTACACTGTTCCAGACATGGTGCCAGGTGCTCTCTTTGCTGCTTCATTTTCAGAAAAATTCACATGTGGTTCAGGAGTGGTTGCCCCATTTTACAGATAAGAAATCTGAGATTTAGAATGGCGAATACCTTGTTGAAAGTTACACAGCTAGTAAGATATGAAGCTAGCATACTGACCACATTTTCCTAACTTAAAGGTCTTGCTTTTCTCTCCACGTTCTACTTCTCTAAACCGCAGTTTATGTTGATTTCCTATCTGTACCATTAAATTTCTCATAAGACATTTTCTAGTCTCCATGATAATGGACAGTACAGCATTTATAACATAACTACACAACCTATAACACAGTATTTTAAATGATCGTGACATTATTTCCTAATGCCCTATTAAGTGAGCAGAAATGACTATTTTAGGACAAATAATGTTTTCCATTTAGTAGTTAGCATATTTATAATTTTCAGTCAATGCATGTTTTCAATTTCACACCATGTGATTCTTAACTAACAATTTTAAGCCAGGGATATTTGTCTTTGTCTCTTTCTTAATGAACTGAATATTTCTAAAAATGTTAATAATGCAATTGTGCTGCTAAGAAAGATAAAATTGTTTTCTCTGCAGAAAATAGTCTTCCTATCCTAAAAGACTGTAATTATTAGGGGTGACCCACAAGAGTAATTAATTTCAGTTCGGTCAAACTTGGCAACTGGTTCTCTTCAAGCATAAAAATTCTACTTACGATTCTTTTTCCTTCTATTTCCTGTACCTTACACTTATTCATATTGTGTCTGTAATAATCATTCTCTAACAATTCTATGAGTTTTAAAGTTGATTGTGAGCTCCTTGAAGGCCAAGTTTATAATTTTGTTTTATCTAACATGGGAATATAGTAGTATTCTATTCTTCAGGTAAGCAGTTAGCAAGTACATTTTAAAGGACTTGAGAAGGACTATTTACCTGATTCCCTCTCCTTATAAAAACAATGTGATAGATTGAATGTTTTGTCCCTCCCAAATTAATATGTTAAAAACCTAATCCCAGAAAATAACTCTGTAGTAGTTTCCACACTACCCAGTGGATGGTATTTTTGTTATAGCAGCGCGAATGGACTGAGACAAGCAAATACGTTAATACAGTTATAACAAAGCATGAAAGCAGCTGCAGTATCCAGAGCATCCTTCAGCTCACTGCCTTTGAGCCTCTTCTCCATGCATCCCCAGCTCCCTTTCAGAAGAGCCAAGGCAAACAAAGTAGCTTGAAATGTAAATTACTCCTCTAGAGCCTGGAGTTATGGTAAGAAAAAAATGTATTTGGGAAAGCTTCAAGTTATTGTATAAATAATTTGTAGGCAAATCAACAAAAATTATAAATGGTTCAGTGAGCAAAATTGGTACACATAAGGATAGATTTTGAAAAAATGGGAACGTGTCTTATCTTTGTTGGCAGTGATATTTCCTAATTGTAAAGTGGTTTTATGGGACCACAGGACACAGAAATCTATGACTTGTGCATAGTTCCACCAGAATACATTTTGGAATTAGTATGTAATTGACTTAAACTGTAAAGACAAGAGATAATTTGCTCTATTCCATGCATGGGCTTTGGGGGGAATGATTCCTTATGGAGTTCATGATATAGGAGGGTATGGTTTCATATATTCTTTTCAGAGAAAAACAGAATACTATCCTCCACCATGAGAGGATTTTTTAACACTAATGACCCTGCAGAAATTCCTCTAAATGAGGATTCTTATAGAGAAAGGAAAGAAATGCAAATGAAATGTTACAGTGTTAAATGTGGTTAAAGTTCTGCAATCAGAATTGGAGTGTGTTTAAGGTTCATTAATTAAGCATTGGAATTCTGGAATCAAAAGGGTTGTTCTTAATAATTTGCCTTTACTGTTATCCCAGACTACTATATCTTCTGCTTATTTATTAGATAGAAACCGAACTGCACTTATTTACTCTTTCATCATTTCATCTTTTCCTTGTTAGCTAACTGAATCTCCGTAATTTGGGGTACTTGACAAAACATCGATGCTAACTCGAGGGGTGACTCAGGTGACAGACTAATGAAGTCCAGGTAATCTGGGATTTATAAGGAGGGAACTGAGTAAAAGGGAATGTCAGTGGAAAGGTAGAAGGAGATTTTCTCTGGTATATATGTCAGTCTCTGTGTTCATTTTAGAGTTCGGATGGAGGCATCGCTGCTTAGTTCCCAGGTTGTAAGGCACGGTATCACAGTATCACTCACATCTCCTTAGTTTCTGCAAGACACACCAGACATCCCCAAGGTGATTTCCTGACCTTTGCCTTGATAGAGGCTATCCTGTAGTGAAAGAGGAGCTGAAGAATTTGTTCTCTCCCCACCATTTATTAACACTTATTATCTTCTCAAAAAAGACATCCTACTCATTTTCTGTTTATTTTCTTAGTTCATAAATAGCTTTAAAAAGATTGCCGTTAAACTTAAGTTTTTGAATGTGCCAGAGCTTATTTTAAACTTACTTTGTTCTCTTGACATTGTGGCTCTTTCTTATAATCATACCTGATCTTATAGCCCTCTTTCAACATTTGTATAGATCATTAAAAATTCTGAGTTCATCATAAAGCTCCTTGTCATTTACATTAATTTAAGTGCCTTCCTTTTTATTCCTCACTGGAACAATGTATGATTATATTAGCATAACTTTTCTAGTCTTCATGTCTTCTTGAGTTATCAGTATTCTTAAGACTCTTAGAACATGGGATCATAAAGTATTTTCCTGGAATGTTTTAATGGTTTATTATTTTAAAATTATGTATTAGCTATTATTAGCTGTGTTACACATGTTTTATGAATTTATGAATGCAAGTCAAGTAAACGTATATGGACTTTTGGTAAGTGTTTAACCAACATAGTTGTCTGGGGGTTGTGTGTGTTGGGGGGGGAGTGGAAACAAAGATGTATAGTAGTTCCTGAATTCCCCGGTGGAACTATTCACTCAGTGGCCAATTTCCAGTTACCAGCATTAAGCTACTGAACAGGGAGCAGGGAAGAGATGAGGACAACTAGCTCCAGGGAAACTGGTACAAGATGGCGTGATTATATTCACGGTGGTTTCATACCTACCCCACCCCCCTGCCCATTCCCCTGAGTCCTCTAACCAGAGGTGACAAATTTGGGCTCTTTTAATTCTCTAGCACTGCCATTTTGTTTTCCTTCCCCCTTCCTTTCAGTATTGTTGAGTAACAATTTTTGTCTAAGTCAATATTAAGTTTTACTTTACTATGTTTATGAACATAGAATTCACATATTGTTGTATACTATTATTACTTTTCATTTCTTGTGTTGCTAATTTCTTCCACCTCTTTAAATAGCTTCTCAGTTCTTTTCAAAAGATTAATTATATCATGTAATCTAATAATTCTAAAGTTTCTTGGAATCATTTCTCCTAGAGACTTCTTTTTCTATCTGGACTGTCTACTCTCTAGTCTTACTGAATAACTCCTGTTCTGGGACTTTGCTGCTTCTGTCCTAAGAACTCTCTGCTTTTCTCCTAGTTGGCTTATCTGCTTACTTATTTGATGGATCTTATTTGTCTTTCTAAGTTTTCTCTCTCTTTCACTTGTAGCTTCATAGAAATAAAAAGGCAGCAAAATGGCCACAAACATGGTGTTGGTAACCTCAGTATATTTACCTTGAGTCTTACTGCTTCACTCCAGGCAGTTTGCTAACCATTCCCCACTTCTGGATGTTTGTAGCACACATGAAGCTACACCACTGCTCTGAAATATCAAAACAACTTGCTTTAATGTAGGTTGACTTTCTTTAATTACGCTAGGATCTCAATGGAATCTTTTAGTCTGGCAACCTCTCAAGATCAGGTAAATTTTCCTGAATTATGTCTTTTACATTTTTTTTTCTCTTTTTACAGCACTCCTACTTTTTGCATACTGAGTTTTCCTAACTGCTTTTCTAATTTTCTTATCTTTTTTTCTCCTGTTTTTCTGTTTACTTTCTGGAAGATTTCCTCAATTTTATCCTCTAACTCTTCTATTTAATTTTCAATTTATCTTCTCATGTTTTTATTTCCAGGAGATTTTTTTCCTCCAAATGATCCTTTAATACATCCACTTCTTTCTTAGACAAAATCTCTTTATTTCTCTGAGGTTATTAATGACATATTTTTGAGTATGTCAAAAATATGTTGACTTTTTTTTCCTTCCTCCTTCTGTTTCTTTTCAGATTCTTCATCTTTTCATTTCTTTGGGTTTCTGTATCACATGTTGAGACACTTTGCTCAGAAGTCTAGTAATCCTTGATTGTCTCCTCCTGTTAAAGAGTGAGGTACTGTAAAGCCAGTTGGCAACTTTAAGCCTGTGGGTGGTGCTTGTAACTACAGAAGTCGCTGGGGGTCATTTGTTGAAAGGCATGGACCATTTGTAGGAGATCCTTAAGGTACATATGATTCAGTATTTCTTCTTGAACTTGTTAGCTTCTCACAGAAAAGAATCTTCTAATCTTTTGCTTGCAGGGTAACAGCCAGCCAAAGTTGTTGGAGGCCAGTAGGAGAAAAGGCAGGTCGGGGTGGGAGTGGAAGCAATGTGATCATTCAGCATCCATCTGCATACTTGTACTTTCTTTTTCTGCTTTGGAGTGATGTTCCCACCCTCAGTCCTGGGGGGCTATTACAGCCTGTAGAAACTCAGTTTTAATAGCTCCAAAGAATGAAGCTTCTGTGTCAGCTGAGATATGGGCAAATGGTCAGACAGGTGATGGCAAGGATTACAAGAGTCTAGTTTCTTAAATAGCTTTCAACGAATCCTCAGTAGTTTAACTCTTCCTCCCAGGTGTCCTATGAGTCCCAGTTTCTGAGCCACCTGAAGATTTTGTGTACAGATTTGTTGTCTGCTTTTCCCACTGCTGATTTAGGGTTTGGCTTTTTAGTTTGGCTTTGCTTTGGTTTGTTTATCCTGCCAGGTCAGTTAGAATTTGTACATCTCCCTTTCAGCTTCTAGAAGTTTACTGCTGTTATCTCCTCCCTACTTCCTCCATCCTTGTGGGTTTATGTCTTGTTAAAAAAAATAATACATTTACTGCAGCTTTAGTGGGGTTTGTGGAGGGAACAGATCAGATGCACAGTTAAACCTACCACCTGTATTCAGAAGCCCTTTCTTGGAACTTTTTGAAATCTGCTTTTCCAAAGTACAGAGCACATTTCTGGTGAGATCCAGGTCTCCCATCTGATGATCACAGACTCTCCGAGTGCATGTTCATCACATCCCTGAGTTCCTGTCATTTCCACTTCAGGGAATCAGTTCCCTATGTTTGCTTGTCATTGTATCCATGGTTACAGTTCCCCTCGTTACTTCCTCAAACTTCAGAGAGAAAATAAAAAAGAAGTTCGAGCATGTTTGTGCAGAATATGCTTCCTTCTCTGGACAAAGGCCGGCTTCAGAAGGGGAGACGGTAGTGTTTCGGTGGGAGATAAGAAAGGATGGAAGAGTGTAATTGATGCTAATTACAGAAAGTGTCAGGAATCTCCCACAGCCACCAACAACTTTGCTGGTGAATGCTGGCTAATGATTTTCTTGGAGGCTTAATCTCAAACGATGTTTCTCACTGTCTAGAACTGAGTAATGCATATTTGGATAATTATAAAGATATATGGGTCCACTTGTGTTCAGATTTTACTTGAAGTGGAACAGAAATCCTTCCGTAAGCCTGAAGACTTTAGGAAGTATACAGAACAGTATTTCCTTGTGCCTTACAAAGGAAGACCATCTTCAAATATTAAAAAAAATAACATTTCTCCTACTATAATACTTCGGTAACCCACCCCTTCCCACTGGTGTGGGCCATGAGGTCCAGGGAAACTTGCACCCAGCCTTGAACAAGGCAGGTGCCTCCTTCCTGTTGAGTCAACATCAAGAACACATCCTGGTCAACCCTCAAGAGCGTCTTAATATTTCTCCTTAATGTGTCCATTCCTCCTAATGAAAATAAACAAAATGTACCCTGCATCGGTATTTGTAAAAAGTCTCCTTTACTTTCTTTGTAGGAAATAAGAGAGTAAAAGCTATAATCTCCACATGTGGTCGTGTCTGTATATTAACTGCACTCTGATAGAACAGTAACTTTAGATTTTAATGACTGATTTTCTCTGTCCTTTCACCTGTGTCTACTCAAAGTCAGTTGTCTACTTTGCAGGCATCTAAATCGTGAGGTGCCATCTTAGACCCTGTTATCACTGCGTTCACCCTCCACCCCAGTCACTGTCGCCACCCAGGTAAATTCACGTCTGTCACTGTCTTCCACCACACACTCCCTCTTGTCTCAAGACCCTTCAGCTTCTGCAGATAAGGATCCACTAGCATTGGATCTAGCCCTTGCCCTAGAAGATGATAAGGACATTTCTTAGCCCACAAAGAAGAAATCAGGCCCATGGATGCAGTGGGAAAATGATTGGCTTTGAAGTCAAGGTTTTAACTGTCCAGAAAAAGGAAGTGTGTCTCGTAAATGTCCTTGAACAAGTCGTTTCCTACCCTTGAAACTCAGTTTCTCAGTCTGTAAAAGGGGATTGATACTTCTCTTGGTGGAAGTTTTGAGATTTAGTAATAATATTTGTAAAACACAGAGCTCTTCAACTAGTAAACATGGCTGGGTAATTAGGAGTAGTTAAGAATAGCATTTATAAATGCTAAAATAAATTGAGAATTAATTGTAACAAAATATTAAAAAAGTAATCTCCAAATTACTTCAATAGATGGAATAGTCAAAGGCTACTTTTATTGTGTCTCTGTAGCTTAAACTGGCAGCCCACACAGTATATTTCAGTCTCTGTGACCAATGTGTGGAATTGCTTGGCTTGTGAAATTTGAGCATGGTTTTGAAAGTTAACATGTGTCCAAGATCTCATTCATTACTGCTAATGAAGTTCAAACTAAGGATCTTTTTAATGGTCAGGCCTGAAGCTTTTCCATTGAAAGATTCACCGTCTCATCAGTTGTAGAGTGAATAGCTGTGCATTGTTTTGGAATAACTAATAATAATAAACATGTTAGAGAAAAATGTAGTCAACGTAACATGCCCAATAATGAGTAAAGATAATATTAGTGTTTAACTTTAAAATGATGTTTTATTCTGTCACTAGCAGTTCATCACAGTTAAAATTTGATTCAATTCTTACTTGGCCATGATGAGAATGTAATGTAAAGACCTATAAAATGGAAAGCCACAGTGGGGGAGTAGGAAGGGAAGAAAAGCAGGGGAACATGTATGTTCCCTAGAATATGATATTGAAAATTTCCTTATGTTGTTTTCCAGGAGTTTTATAATTGAGAATGTTGAGTAATCTAGGGAAAGAAAGCACTGCATTGATTCATTGCATATTATATCTCATTCATGAGGATAAAAAGCAGAGTAAGACTCAGACCTTATGCTCAAGAACTTACTTTTTGGTGAAACACATGATTGCAATGCAGGGTGATAGGTGCACTGATACAGGTAAGTTCCAGGTACTTTGGGGGAATGAAAAAGGGAGCAGCCCAGGCAGAGCATCCAGGGGAAGTTTCATAATGATTCTAGGAGAACAACATTGAAGGAAGCAATTGAATAAACTAATCTGGTAAAAAGCTATGTCAAAAATGTAAGTGGTGGTGAAATACATGTTTTAAGAATGATAATTTTGAATTGCTTTGAAACCGTTAAGCAAACCACACCGCAGAAAAGGATTCAGGGATGATCGTGTACACATTTGTCGATTTCCATTTGACTGTTTCTTGCCAGAGGTAATGTCAGACAGAAATTTAGTTTCTATTTGGATTCATTATCCTATGGATGGCTGCTTAGTGCTGCAAAGCAGAGCTAATGACTATCACTGAGAAAGCCATGCACTGTGAAAGCAGCCAGACCAAAAGCTTTGCTCTTAAAGCACTTCCTTTTCTCCAAGACTGCCTTTCCTTCATGAATCAAATACTTGTGTAGCCCCTCTGTTTCTCTGTAGGTTTCTAGCCCTATTTTTTTTCACTGTCTCTTTCTTGCTACGCTTCTATCTCTTGGTATCTGCTTTCTACCTGTTTCTTGCCTGCAGGAGGGACACGATGATGTCCCTCTGTTATACTCAGCTAGATCTCCAACTCTACTAGTGTGCCCTGATTTAGACTAAGAACACTGAGAGAATAATGAATGCCACAGATAAGGATCAGATTGTGGAAGGTGGGGAGGAGAGGTAGTCACCCCAGAATTCCACCCCCCCCCAGACCGTATATTCAACTCAACTCCCTCCTTGCATGTTTTTCTTTTCCTCCCTTTTAGAATCACTGTAAAATATGCCTTTAAAGAAAATCAAAGTAAGATGATAGACTTCTCACCTACCGCTCCACTTTGGCAGGTCCCCTAACATTAAAGCAAGTGTCAGTATCAATCTCTTCTTCTTGAATCATTGATTTTTTTTAGTCCCATAGTCTTCTACCTACAGCTACTAATTGCAGCTGTCACTCTGGCATGGACCAGAAAACAAAGGCTGGTGTTTCAGTGAGTGGGTGTGATGGTAGGTAAAACTGCAAAGAGGTACCACCATGGAGCTCTGCATCCAGCCAGTTTTTCCAGAGGTCAAATATTAGCCCTACCTATCCAGCTGCAGGCCAGCCAGCTTAGCACAAAAGAGATGCCCAAAACAGCCACACTCTTGTTCTAGGTCTCTTCTTTTTTCCTCTATTTGTCTTGGTCTCTGGTGTCCTCTGTCTCTCTCCATTATTTTCATCACTTTAACTCTCTAGTTGTTTTAGCCTGTGTTTTACTCAGAAGACACAAAATAAGTCTTTTAAGCATCAGAACTATTACATAAACAAAGCTGAACTGAAGGTATTTTGTATACATGTTTTTCATTTACTGACGACAGGGGGCGCTGTATGCAAAGAAATCAGCGGCAGTAACTAGGTAGCATCTCGAAAGACAGACACCTGCAGACATTTATAGAGGCATGTTATGGAATTGCTTTAAAATGTATCATTTCTCTCAGATGCTGCCAAATGTACAATGATGCATGTCCTCACTGAGATATACAGACAGCAAATGTCACACACATATTCTTCTCATCGAAGAAGCAATGTGTTATAACTAATAATGATTTCTCCAAATCACAGATTAATTGGTGTGCACTTAATTTGGCATATCCTAAACGCAGCAGAGTCTCCACCTGAGTTCATCTAAAATAATAAAACATTTTTGTAGATAATATTGCTAGAATGCCCCAATGACACCCTTCTCAATAACAACTCATCTTCCATGGACCAGATAAATGAGAAGTTAGAGAATATTGACAGAAAAGAATAAGAACTAAACATCTTTTTTTTCTTCCCAAATAACTGACATATTTTGAGTTTTTTCCTCATGGTTAAAATGTTACAGTATCTCACTATATAACTTGGAAATAGATAAAAGGAAAAATAAAGTGCAATGGACATGATTCACATGAATTACAAGTACAAAAGGTAAAATGTAGTACAGAGTATTACATAATTGCAAAAGCTTCCTAAAACAGAACTACAAACCTTGACAGGTCAGTGAATATTGAAGTGTTTTGACATGCTGTACAGATAAAGAGCCTCAAGGACAGGTAATTTGACTTGTTCAAAAAGAGGTATTATTTCTCTAAAACATTCACTTTTGGTATTTTCCCATATTACAGTTATCTGCAGACTAAATTGTACAGGATAGACACGGAAGACACTTCAAAAACTTCTTTTCAGCAAGCAAAGCCGATATCCAAAATGAATTATCCAAGATGAAGCATTCTTTTTTTTTTTTTTCGGTACGCGGGCCTCTCACTGTTGTGGCCTCTCCCGTTGCGGAGCACAGGCTCCGGACGTGCAGCCTCAGTGGCCATGGCTCACAGGCCCAGCCGCTCTGCGGCATGTGGGATCTTCCCGGACCGGGGCATGAACCCATGTCCCCTGCATCGGCAGGCAGACTCTCAACCACTGCGCCACCAGGGAAGCCCGAAGCATTCATTTTTAAGTGTTGAAGTTTTTCCAGATATTCAGAAGATGCCAAAGGATATTTGAATGTTTGGTGGAGAAACAGAAGGCAAGTCAGATCAGTAAGAGTGAATCTCCAGGGTCACTTTATAGAGACCCAAGGTTCAACAATCTAAAAGTGATGTGATTTTTTTTTTAAGTTCAAAAAATGTCAAAAAAAAGATAATTAAAGCCACCAATTATTAGGAATGACCCAATCAACTAATGTTGAGTCACTGATGAACAGTCATTCATGTTTACTGAATGCTCTTTGTATTTGGAAATTTCTCAGTTTGGAGAATTTGTTAAAACTCCTATTACATTCAGTATAAAACTGAGCCTACTTTAATACTCATAATACATCAGTTGAATTGTTTACTTGTCGAGGAACTAGCCACCCACCTGCTAAATCAATCCTCTGGAAAACTGAAAAAAAATAATAACAGACTAAAACAGCAAGAGCAGAAAAAATTGATACATTTCATTTGTGATGACTACAGCCCAAGACACAAGAAATGGATACCATGATTGCTATTGATTTTCATTCCTAGGAGCTGCAGAACAGAATTCTTATCAAGACAAATCAAGAAATATACCATCTTGGGCTTCCCTGGTGGCACAGTGGTTGAGAGTCCGCCTGCTGATGCAGGGGACACGGGTTTGTGCCCCGGTCCGGGGAGATCCCACATACCGCGGAGCGGCTGGGCCCGTGAGCCATGGCCGCTGAGCCTGCGCGTCCGGAGCCTGTGTTCCGCAACGGGAGAGGCCACAACAGTGAGAGGCCCGTGCACTGCAAAAAAAAAAAAAATAAATAAAATAAAATAAATAAATATATATATATATACCATCTTATATTTTAAAAGTATTTACCTGTATGCTATAAGGTACATTTGTTTTGGGACAGGGAATAATTGCATGTGTTTACTTCATGAAACTTTGTGTTTTTTGTGTATAGTAAAAAGAAAAGGAAAGATACAAAGACACATTTCATGTCCTCAAAAGTGTTTGATGAAAGAAGCCAAGAGTCAACCAAATAATATAATTACGTGACGGAGGAAAAGACAAAGACGACTGTTGAATGTGAACTGATTAGAACTATTGTAAAGTGGTCGGAAAAAAGCAGAGACTGAAATCAGAAATTTCAAGGTTTAACTATTGGCTTAGCTTCTTAGGAGCTCTGTGATCTTTGGGCTTGTTCTAATCCCTCGGAGTCACTTATCTCATCAATACAACGGAGAGAAAAGTACCTTTCATTTTGTCATTACGAGGATTAACATTGACAAGAAAATGTATGTAAAAGCACTTGACTTATAGTGAACACACAAAACTGGGACTCCTCTCAAGATCTGTGCTGCTCTGGCACCAGACTCCAGTGTCATGATAAACTGCTAAACCTGCTTCTGGGCTCAGAGACAAAGCAGACTCTGATTGGTTGCCTTTCCTCCTCAGTCCTCCTCGGCCTCTTTCTGTTGGTTTAAAGGCAGAAGTCCATTACATGGATGGGTGGGAGAGAGAGGTTTTAGTGGCTAGAGGAGGTTGATAAGAATAAGATACTGCTTGTCAGGGCTGTCAGTTTTGGGAATACGGTAGGCACCTGGTAGCCAGAATGGCAAAAAGGAAGCTCAGTTATAAGAAACGGGATACAAGGCTTAAGAGTCAAACCAAGTAACCTAATGCTGAATTTCCAGCTGAAGGAAGGCTCAGTTTATTTCTCCCCAGATTTAATATAAGAAGTCCATGACTGAGCCTGCAAAACTGGGCAAGTGGTCCCGGTTGTGTGGAAAGAGTGTTTATCGCCGCTGGGAACAAGAGAGGTCCTGGCTCTGAGGGAAGGGAAGACATTCACACACACTCATTCATATAACCAATATTTATGAACCACTTTACTGTCCTAGGTGCTGGGGTATAACTCACAGTAAACAAAATAGAACTGTGCATATGAAACTTCTAAGGGAGGGACAGTCAAGAATCAAGGCAGCAAGTATGCTAGACTGTAATAAAGGATGAGGAATAAAATACATAGGGAAAGGGGAACAGGCATGTCATAGGGATGTAAAATCTTTGGTAGGCTGGGCATGGGAGGTCCCAGTGACAGGTGACATTTGAGTCAAAATATAAAGGAGTTGAGGGCAAGCCTTGTAAATATAGCTGGGGGAGGAGAATTTTAAGCAGAGAGAATAACAAATGCAGAGCCCTGAGGCAGGAGCAGTCTTGGTTCCTGTTTGAGGGGAAGCAAGGACACCAGTGTTGATAGAGTGAAGCTAGTGACAGAGACATAAACAGGAGGTGAAGTTAAAGAGGTAGCGGGCAGGACAAAACCTCGTAAGGTGTTAGATGCCATCTCACTATGGGTTCCACAGGGAACAGGCACCGGTGGGTTTATCAGTCAGCTAGTGCGGTAGTAACTCAGTGTAATAAATCATTCCTCAGCCTAACAGCTTAAAGCAACAATCATGTCTTCTCACTCACGTGTCACTGGGTGGCTGGTTGTCAGCTGATCTAAGCTAGTCTCTCAGATGAGCTTCTTTCCAAGATCGAGATCAGGTCTAGGTCTGCTCTGTGTGTCTCTTACGCTCCTTGGACCCACGGGATACCTAGGCATGTTCTTTTCATAGTGAGGCTAGAGGTACATGATGGCAGGTTCAAAGGCATAAAGATAGTTCAAGCTTCTGCTTGTGTTACATCCACGAATATTTCATTAACCAGAGCGAAAGTCACATAGCTGAGTCCCAGGTCAAGAGGCAGGAACATGCAGCCCACCTCTAGTGGAAGAAGTGTGCATGGCAAAGGCTGTGGATACAGGGGCTGACTTGACTATCGTGGCCCAGAGTTCAATCCATCACAGAGATTCCAGCAGAAGAATCACGTGACTAACTTTTAATGGTCTATCGGCTGTTGAGCATAGACTGAAAGGAGGAAAGAAGACTTGGGCGAAGGTAATCTAAGAGTGGTGATGGAGGCTCAGACTGGTGTGATAGTGCAGAGGGCAGGGAATGTTTGCTTTCAGGATATATTTTGAAATTATAGCATGACACTTCTCAAAGAAAAATTGCACTGGGCAAATTAAAGAGGCAAAGGATATGTTATTCAAGACTATTGCAGTAGGGGAAAGAGATTGAACTCAATTTTTCTGAAAAAGGAAAAATGGTACGAGAATTTCTAAGCACTGGGATAAGCTAGTGGAAGGGAAGTTGATCAGTGTGATTAGGCCATCTGTGTTTTGTTTGTTTGGTTTTTGGTTTTTTGGCCACACCGCACACTTGTAAGATCTTAGTTCCCTGACCAGGGATTGAATTCTGGTCCTGGCAGTGAGAGCGCTGAGTCCTAACCACTGGACGGCCAAGGAGTTCCCAGACCATCTGTGTTTGTTAATTGTCACTTCTGGAAGTTAGGCTTCTATTCCTTAGAGACTGAGAGATAAGGCACTATTTTCTTCCATGATTACATTTCAAAGGACAGCTCCCAGCTCCCTGAGAAAGAAAATATTCCTGGCTTGCAAAGCTGGCAAGAGGCTGTGAGAAAACTTATCTACATTTCAAAGGGACAGAGAAAGAATTTGCAAGTACAATTCTTTACAATTTACAACGTAAATGCTTTAAGAAAAGGGAGGTTAGGGGCCTAAAGTCTAGAAGAAATCAGCCTAAAGTTCAGTGAAGTTGAAGGGAAGGTTATGGCCATCTTGGTCACAGTTAAGAGCATGGACTCTGGCATGAGAATGTCTAGATTGAACTCTGGCTCCTGTGCCTCCTAACTGGTGACCTTAGAGCAGTTTCTTAACATCTTTGTGCCTTAGTTTACTTCTCTGTCAAATGGGGATGATTAAGTGCCAAACCCATAGGGTTATGCACAATTAAAGTAGTGAATATGTATGTACAGAATTCAGAACAATTGCTGGCACATAGTAAGTGTTAACTATTATTATTATTATGGTCAAGGCATCAGATTCTCCAAAGGAGTCAGAGATCAGGCATGAAACCAAGAGAGGACTTGAAGCTAACTTCAAAGTTTTGAGTCTGAGCTACTGCAAAAATGGGGTTACCATTTACTGAGACAGAGAAGGCAGTAGGTAGAGGATTTATAATGTAAGAAGTGGTAAGTCCAATAAAAGAGTTTAGGTTTATGAGTGATCAGAGGAAGGACTGAATTAGGTAAAGTAATTTCCCTTTCTTTCTTACTAAAATATATATATTAGACTGCATTTTAAAAGTTCTGAGTGGGATGTTAGGAGACCTTTGTTTTCATTCTTTCCTCTATGTCCCAAATTAGACACTGGTGATTATAAGAAAAGAGATATTAAGCAAAGATATTCATTATTGTAAACGTTAATTAAAAAGAACAAAATGCTATGGGTAACAATTAGAAAAAATTTTGTTGTTAACCTTAACATGTATTTATTTGTTCCATTAAAGAATCACCCTTAATTCAGAAAGCAAAGTATTAACTTGAACAAATGTTCTACCTACAAAAGCTATGCCTTGTTTTGCACAGTATTCCCAGTTCCCAGAACAATCCCTGTCACACAGAGTGTGCTAGATAAATATTTGTGGAATGAATGAAACCACAGGCTGACACTTTATGTTTAGAGTCGTTTTATACACGTGATTATTGCTCTGTAATACTGTGAAGTATTTGACTTGCAGCATGTGCAATTCTGCTCACCTGCAGTTTGCCAACTGATAGATCAATATATTAAAATTCCGAATTTGAGGTTTGCATTAGCATTTTAAGATAAAGAACATGGCCAGCAGGGTAATTTTTATCCAAATCCTTGATAGAATTACAACGTAGTAATTGTACTAGCAATGAACATGTTAAAATCAATTACAGGGCTTCCCTGGTGGCGCAGTGGTTGGGAATCCGCCTGCCGATGTAGGGAACATGGATTTGTGCCCCGGTCCGGGAAGATCCCACGTGCCGCGGAGCGGCTAGGCCCGTGAGCCATGGCCGCTGAGCCTGCGCGTACGGAGCCTGTGCTCCGCAATGGGAGAGGCCACAACAGGGAGAGGCCCGCGTACCAACAAAAAAAAAAAAAAAAAAAAAATTACAAAACAACAATTGAGATTTTACTTCATGTAGATCAAACAGTTTACATAATGTACTGGCTTGGTTTTTCTTTTGGCTAAGGATTAAATACTATGCTTTTGCTTAAGACTGTCTTTCCTAGTACAGTCGTCCCACAATATCTGTTGGGAATTGGTCCCAGGATCTGCCATGGATACCAAAATCCACAGATTCTCAAGTCCCATGACTATGGGCATTGGTATCCAGGGTTCCACATCCACGGATTCAACCAACCAGGGGTCATAAACATAGTACATGATCGAAGTTTGGTTAAATCCACTGATGCTGAGCCTGTGGAAGGCCAATTGTACTAAAGTTGGTTATCAGATTCATCTTTTGTATCCCTCCCATCCTTCCTTCCTCCTTCCCTCCTTCCCTCCCTTTTTTCCTCCCTCTCTCTATTCTTCCCTCCCTCCCTTCCTTCCTGCTTCCTTCCTTCCTTCCTTCCTCCATTCCTCTATCTTCCTTTTCCCAAGAGAGAAATTTTGATCTCTGAAACAGGAAGCAAATATAGAGTTGGAAATAGAAAAAAGTTTTTTTAATATTCAAAAAGTTTTGCTGTGAATGATATTATTTCCTTATTTTATTATTGTCCTGATTCATAAATTCTTGGAAGAAACATAGTTAAACATTTTCTCAAAGAAAGAAAAGGATATTCATAGGACTCTATTACAAATGTATTATTATCTGAAGTACTGAGTAATTGGATTATGGTGGAATTTTTAATCATTTGGGGCTTTGGGTGATAGTCATTCCATACTCCATTTAAGAGAAGAAATACTTTGGAAGAGAAAAACAAAACAAAATGGAAGCACTAAAAACAATTACAATTCGTATAGCACCTGCTTGCTTAACAGATATTTAAAGTATTAAAGTCCTTTAAAATACCTATGTATTTTATATCATGATTGGTAGAAGAGAGATATTTTTAAAGAAACAAAAGTCAGATTTAATATTTCCCTTTAATACCAGTATAACTTTGTGTTTGCTTCTCAAAAAATTCTGCATAAACTGAAATTTTGTGTCCCAAGTTGTTTTTTTGATGCCAGTATCAGGTCTGTTTCGCGTTCATTCCTGATTGTCCTTCAGTGGTAATACATATTCAGTGTTAAATCCTACAGTCCTTCAGCCTCTTTGTTAAGTTGTCAGTGATTTGTGAACAAACATTTAAAAGCTAATTAAGGAAGCCTAAAATCCTTGTGAAAAGTTATTCCCTAGTTTGATCCAATTTTTGTACATTGAATCTGGGTAGGGTTCTAGGATGGATGATATTTTATTGTACAAACATCTGCACATGGTCTTCCAAGAGCCTACGAAGAAAACATCTTGAAAAATTGGATTCTGACTGGTTTTCATGGGCTTATCAGGATCCATTCTAAGTCATGATCTCTGATACAATTCTGTTTGTTAGTTTGTGTTCAAAGTATAAATTTGAATTGAAGTCTGATTCCTTTATGTGGTAATAAAATATTACTAAACTTTATATATATGTAAGAGGTTTGATAATAAAATAATATTTGTGATGAACAGAAAAATAATTTATTTTTGTAACTCCTTAAAGTTATGAAAGATATATCAGAAAACACAAAACTTCAGTTTATGCAGAATTTTTTGAGAAGCAAAGACAAAGTAAGCTATATCAAATGTACGTAGCAATTTTTATTCAATCCCCTGTTGTATTCCATTAATTGCTTATTTGTCTACTAAACTGTATGCATTATTAGGGCATTAGGAAAGAATTCATTTTTCCCAGTTTGCAGTTTATTTATTTCAATTCTCTAGTTAATCTCTTTGACATCTCATTGCAATGCAGGCATGGGTTAAAATATTTCAATTTTTTATTTCTATTTTTTCATAGATGCATTTATATTAACATCACTCCTTCCTTACCAATTATTTATTGCATATTCTCTGATATGAATGCAATTACAGGATTTCGTTAGACTTTACTTGCTGTAACCTGTAACAGTGCACTGTTCAGTCTCGTGGGTTGGTTGAGAATTCTCATGAATTACCAAGTTGTTGCAACGGTATCACACAGTACTTCAACACCTATGAGTCAATAAACTGTCATATTGTAGTAAACACTCCATTTTCCCCTTTCTTCTAATTTATTCCATGAGGATATTTGGTGGGAGTTGGGTGGTATAGGATTGGTAAATCGATAACATCTAATTTAATTTAATTATCCTTTTTCAAAGTTATATTAAGTTGGTTTAAAAAAATACAGATAACCTAATCTTTTTAAAATCAGGTTTGAAAAATGAGAAATGATCCACCTCTGTGTATAACTGTATCTAGATGTTTAGCAAATGAATACATTAAGATACCTTTCAGAGTAAAGAACTGCACTAATACTGCAGATGTGTTTTAGGGAACAAAGCAAGATGAAGATGTCTTGCCACACAAATTTAGTTGTTTACATCTAGTGTAGTGTGTTAAGACAGAAGTAATTCAGTGACTTCCATGGGTCTTTAGGCAGCAGGGAGAGCTTGAGCAAATATATTATGTTATCATTAAAACATGAGCTAGCCACAGAGGAAAAGTATTTCTCTTCAGAGGAAGATAAAATGGTAGTATTTAGATTGGTTGTTAGCCCAGGGGAAGTATATGTACACAAATAATCAAATCTTACACATGTAATTTTATTTCACATATTTCAGTAGCATTGATTCTGAAGAATAAGGTGGATTATATTAAAATGTAGAAGTCTGTTATTATGTTTTCCTCAAATAGTTTTCTTTTTTAATTCAACCTAGTCCTTCTTTAATTTACTGGCTGAGGGGATGGGATTGCATTAATTAGCATACCTGTTATGTAACTCTTGAAATTTGCACGGTTTATAATATAAGCTTTTCTCAGT